>NC_056728.1:1702803915-1702963915 GCF_019279795.1 Protopterus annectens | reverse complement strand
CAGTACCTGTCCAATCATTATGTATGAACAGTACTCTTGCAAGGTTCTATGTGCAACATCATCATCATGATAAAAGTAAATGGGGTAACCATAGAGGGACTGGTAGTGTTGTGTGTACAATGGGGTCGTCCTCATCACATGTACCTGGACCATGTAGGAGTGATGTGCATACAAGGATCGTGTGCCTGAGGGAAAGGGGTGAGGATAACAGGAGTATGTTGTGATGCATATTACAAGGGTTTCATGTGTCCAGTGGGCATGTGTGTGTAATGGACAGCTATGCATAGGGCAGATGTTGTCCTAGGAGCTGATTGGCCTTATGTTTCCATAGGTGAGGGTCAGATTTTGGGGAAGGAGTATAGGTATGGCCATGGAGGATAGGTAGGATCATGAAAAAGACAGCAGACAGGGTTGGTATATGACACATGTGGGGGGGATACACCCCGGACGGGGATGGGTGTTGGGTGTTCTGCATTCACAAGCCCATGGGAACAGTGGGACAGAGGTCCCCAGCCATGGGCAACTGCCACTGCACCTAAACAGCTGCAAAAGAGGCAGTGCTGGGGGCTGTCCAGGAGGGGCAGCATCATCCTGTAAATGTGACACTCCACCCTTGAGCTGACATATCTGGCTTCGGAACCCCTTAGTGAGCCACCAACGCAACACATCCAGGACCGCATGACAGTAGACATGTACCTGTCTGGTCCCGCTCCCAGGGGGAACATGCTCCATCCTCAGTGGTGGTACCACCAGAAGGTGGTGCAGGGCCAACAGAGGTTGATGTCTAAGGCCGGGCCCCAGATGTGCTAGTGCCCGGTGCCATGGTCAGCTGAAGTGGGACAGGAGGTTCTGCCGGGACCTCCCAACCCATTCAGCCTATGGTGTTGCAGTTTAAACCCACATATGGTTTAGTGATAAGACAACAGCATACAGGATTACCTACAACAGTATGCATAGATATCACCAGCAACCCAACATAACAGATGGTATACATTTGCAGAGGGAGCACAACACATGCATATATACTGCATGCCATCTGTACAATGTGTAGTAGACATGTGACCACAGCTATGAGCAGTTGCCCATTATTGGCTTGTCACTGGGAACCCCAGACAGTATCTGTCATACCACTGTCTCATATGACACATATCCAGTCAGGGATGCGGTGGCAGTAACACATCCCTGTCATCATGTACTGTCTGCAATCCTCACACCATGCTTCTGCTGTGCACAGATGTGTGTTCAGTGTGTAACACAGGAAACAAATGGTTGCACACACTGACCAGTTCACAGATGGCCCTACAGATGGGGGTCCCTCATGAACAGAGTACTGTCATGTCTGTATTATAACTTGCAGAATAGCCATTACCACACACATGTTAAACATGCAATAGTCTCAATGCAGCATAGCTACACTTACATGCTGTAGTCATGTGTGACACATCACCCTCCTGTGTTTAGGCTATTTCCCACTGTGGAAAATGATTGAGGTACATCCAGATATCATCTGTGATGCCGTGTCAGAACACCACATCCAGGTACCAGTCACAGCAACTGTCATGGCCAAATAACAACATGTTTTCCCTAGATAGTGTACTGTGTTTATCATGTGGATGGCTATGGGAACACCATCATAGCTGTACCACATGCAATCAGCTAGGGGAGAACTGAAGTAGGTGCAGAGGCCATCACCTGACCATGTCCATCACTTACAATACACATGCTGCTGCTGTGCAGGTGTACTCCTTCACAACCACCAGATAATGTGTGGGTGGGACAAGCAAAGTACACCAGGGAAGGGCTTGGAGACTTAACCATAAGCATCATCTGCCACACACCAAAAAGTACAGGGGTCAAACCCCGACTGACTACTCATTACTATTACATGTGCATGACATTCCTACGTGTGCCACAAAGGTGACATGTTGCTGTGCTGTAAGAACATATATGTGTGTAGGTGAGTGACATCTGCAACAGAGATATAGTAGACATACATTAGGTGTGGCACACATGGCTGTCCACATGAACGGATGCCATTGTCACCACAACCACACTCTCTAATGGACACGAATTGACACCTTTTCCAAGGCCACAAATACACAACGTAACTACTTAGTTTGCCACACTGCAGTAATGCACAGGACTACATGCACCAGAGGGGATATCTGGAGGTTCTATGGGCTAGGGCATGTGAAAGTACCTGACATCTGTTGGTATGCCAATGAGGGTTATACTGGGAGTACACTGTGGTTGGGAGCATCACAACCCACACGCAGACACAGGATGCCAGTACTGGCATGTAGGTATGCATTGCTTCATGGGTGTGTAGTGGTTGGCTGTGCAAGATGGCTGTACAAGGCTGGATGAGGGGTAATCCGTGGCATTGCGTCACCTGACAATGGTGTGCAATGCAGGGTGTAGTGTCTGCAATGTCCCACACAGATGGGTACTGCATTATCTGGCCTGACATCTTGGTTACCAATGTGTATGGCCATAGCTTTGTAATGCATGCCATGTCTGCGTTTGCTAGTCCTTCACATGGATATTGCCTGGGATGTGCATGTCCCACAATACTGTACAGTGACATGTACAGGTGTACCTGGTTTGGCAGACATGTTGTTTACACAGCCTGTTATCCCCTGATATGCCAATACTAGCCTGGTATGGTGAAACCTAGTGAGCAGGTCGACCCTGCACCTGCATGGATAGTATGATACAGGTATTCCGTGGTGTCAGTGGTATGGGTCCATACAGGGCACATGTGTACAGCATTGCTGGCCTCTGTGGATCACATTTGATGGCACCACATATGTTGCAGGCATTCAATGTGGAACATAGTGAAGGCACAATGTTCCCATATATGTGCCTATTGTATCGCTGTACAGGGTGCCATGTCCTCTGCAGGCCACTGCACTCACACCATGCCTACCATCTGTCACCAATGTGCATGGTACTAGCAACATAGTGGGATATCCTAGCCAAGTTTGTTTGTGCATGGCACATGGGTGCGGGACATATACCAGGTACTAGTAGGGCTGCATACTTTGTTCACCAGGCCTTTTGCCAGATGTATGGGTATGGCTTGCCAACACAGTCCCGTGGCTCTCAGTGCCAACACAGTCCCATGGCTGACTGACAGCTGTACTCCTTGTGAGGCGGCCAGTGTGTCATAAGACGGATACCATATAGGAAAACTACAAAATCTGCTCTCAGACGTGTCCAATTGTAAGACAATCACGGCCACCTCTACACATGCTCTGAAGACAAATGCACACTTGCCATGTCCCGTATACAAACCCCTACCTTATCACACTGCAGCAATACGCATTTAGGGCACACACTACGGCAAATACTGAGTTGCGGCACACCTACATGTGTATACCTTGGTGGGTGACAACAGTAGGAATAACAAAGGTGGTCATGCGATTTGTACAGAGAGTGCATACTCTACAAAGCACTGTACTTGTCTCACGCAGGCAGAGACACACACACACACACACACACACACACACACACACACACACACACACACACACACACACACACTTGGCATGTCTGGGATTAGAACACCAACCTAACTACTTTATTACACTACAGCATTACGCAGTTACAGAATGCGCTATCAAGATTACTGGGACACAAAAAAAAATTATCTGCTTTTACTGTATTTGTGTTTCTTCCTACTTTATTTTGCTTTTGCATCATCTTAAAAGTACTCAATTGTATTTATTACTGTTTGGTGTAACTCATTCTAAGCCTTTTAGTTTAAGCACTTGGGCTTCAGACCAGTTGTTTTACATTAAGAAGGTTTGTGGTCTGCACTGTAGTGGCAGAACAGGTAGCTTACATCCTTCTAAGTTGGGAACTGCTGATTGAGGGCTCAATGTCTGCTATTCTAAAAGTGTATTAATTCTGGTTTAAGCACTTGGGCTTCAGGCCAGTTATTTTACATTAAGAGGGTTCGTGGTCTGCACTCTTGTGGGAGGAGAGGCTGGACTCTACCCTTCTGAGTTGGGAATTTCTGGTTAAAGGCTTATAGTGCCTGCATATTTGAACTGCTTCTTACTGAAATTGGTACACCTTGTTTGCTGTAGCATAGACTAGATCCAGGCCTGCTGAATCTAGCTTTGTTTGTATAACTTGAGCACTAATCCAGGCATTCTTTAAAATATTCAATTGTGTTTATTACTGCTTGGTAGTAACTTGATTAAAGTGTAGCTATCATTCTAAGTCTTTTGGGTTAAGCACTTGGGCTTCAGACCAGTTGTTTTACATTAGGAAGGTTTGTGGCCTGCACTGTGGTGGCAGGACAGGTAGCTTACATCCTTCTAAGTTGGGAACTGCTGATTGAGGGCTCAGTGTCTGTTATTCTAAAAGTGTATTAGTTATGTTTTAAGCACTTGGGCTTCAGGCCAGTTATTTTACATTAAGAAGGTTCGTGGTCTGCACTCTTGCAGGAGGAGAGGCTGCACTCTGCCCTTCTGAGCTGGGAATTTCTGGTTAAAGGCTTATAGTGCGGCACAGTGGTGCAGCGGTTAACGTTGTCGCCTCACAGCAAGAGGTTCTCCGGTTCGATTCTCGGCTGGGGTGCCTTCTGTGTGGAGTTTGCATGTTCTCCCTGTGTTCGCGTGGGTTTCCTCCGGGTACTCCGGTTTCCTCCCACATTCCAAAGACATGCATCTGGAGCATTTCTCCCCGGGCCTCCGCTGAAAACAGGCTCTGTGGAACCTAGTCGAACATTCCCGGTCAACAAATGTTAAATAAAATAAAATAAATAGTGCCTGCATATTTGAACTGTTTCCTACTGAAATTGGTACACCTTGTTTGCTGTAGCATAGACTAGATCCAGTCCTGCTGAATCTAGCTTTGTTTGTATGCTTGCTGTTTGTTTGCTTGTTATTTCCCATAAACGCTAATTCCACCCAAAATGCGGCTTTTCAGAGCTTCTGTGGATCCCTAGTGATATCTGCATTGCTTACTGTACTTATTTCCTTGTTTCACTTGAAAGAAAGTTACTGTTTGTCGTTTTTGCATTTAAGTTACATGTAACACATTGCATTTAAGTTACCTGGCACTTGCTCACTAAAGCAATTATATAAGTCAGCACTAAAAAATTAAAAGCATTACACCCTCACAAACTCCCCTTGAGAACCTTGTTCCCCATTGGCCCTTTTTTTCAATTATAAAGGAATTCCCAATACTATTCTAGCATGTCCAAAGGTCAGTTGTCAATCTCCTTTCCGGTCTAGCTGGTGAATCTGGAAATCTTGAGGCAATGTTACAACTGCCTCATGTACACAGACAACCCTCTCCTCCTCCCAACAAATTCCAACACATGTGAGAGATGCAACCATATAGCTAAACTGGAGGCTAGGCTCTCTCAACTCAGTACTGGCGTAACCAGTAAGGAGGAGAAGGAAACCACACTCACTACAATTCCAGTCTCACATAGACCTACCACGACAGCAAAGCAAACACATAAACACACAAAAACATACTTGGAGGCTCTAAATAAAAATCTGCCTAAGCAGCAGAGACCTCCAAAGCAGACACCAAAGCAACCGCTACCCCAAAATAAAACACGTCCAACACATAGCTCACAAAGCCAGTGTGCCGAACAGTCACAGCCCTTAAGGCTAAACAACACACCTGATACACTTGTAATAGGTGACTCTATCGTCAGGCACACTGACGTCCTGCTCAACAGGCTGAGCAAGGAGAAGGTCACGGTGAGCTGCCTGTCAGGCGCTAGGATCCGCCACATAACACAAGCACTCAGGTCACTCCAAGGCAAGTACAAATATGACTCAGTCATTGTCCATGCTGGTGTGAATGACCTGAGACGTACCTCCCTGGACTACATGAAAAGAGACATAGAGGAGCTCTCTGAGCATGTAGCCCAGGCCGGTATGACCCTGACCTTGAGTAGCATCTTACCCTCACCAAGAATGATGCCACAATATGAAGACAAGATGATTCATTTCAACAATTGGCTTAAGTATTGGTGTCATTCAAAGGGGAACCAATGCCTGTCAGCCTGGGATGACATGCTCGACAAACCACATTGCTTCACTAGGGATGGCTTGCACCTGTCACCCCTGGGCTTTTGGATATTGGCAAAGGCTCTTGCTACCCCCATAGTGCCTTTTTTAGGCAAGGCTCAAAAGACAAACCCACCTCCATAGTTATCACAAGGGATATGAAACTAATGCTACTCAACGCCAGAAGTCTAAACCTCAAGATGCACGCACTCGAAATTCTCCTTAGCATGGAGAACATGGATATCTGTGCAGTAACAGAAACTTGGTTTAAGGCTCCCGAGAGCACCCCAGCACTACCTGGTTATACCTCATACCATGCTTTTCGGCCCCAAAACTTGGACCGAACCACAAAAGGAGGGGGAGTATCAATATTTGTCAAAGATACCCACACCTTCAGGTTGGTGGCACAGCACGAAGCATCAGAGACTATCCATGTGCAACTAACAGTGGGTAAAACTGCCTTCCAGTTTATACCCTGCTACAGACCATCCTCCCAAACCCAGGAACCCCACTCGGCCTTCCTGAGAACACTGGAAAATATGAAGGTCTCTCCAAACACCATTATATTGGGTGACTTCAACAACCCAAACATAGACTGGGAGCATTACTCTAGCTCCAACACCCTAGCCCAAAGGTTCCTAGAATTTATAAACTCAAGTGCTATGGAACAACTTGTTACCACTCCCACAAGAGGGGAAAACATGCTGGACCTGATCATCACCAACATGGGGACTCTATGCTCCAGACCAGAAGTGTATCCCTCACTGGTAATATCAGACCATAAACTAATCTCACTGGATATTCACATCCCGACCCCACCCCCTGCCCAGAAAACCACAGTGAAAAACTTCTCTAAAGCAAATTTCACACTCCTCAAAACTGAGGTGGAATCCTTCAAAGCCCCCGGGTCTGTGGAAAATATGGCCCGGACCGCAGAATCCTTTATAAATGCATTCTATGAACACCTTCAGGAATGCATGGATCATGCAATCCCAAATAAAACCAAGACCCAATCCTCCAAAGGCAGACATCCTGTCTGGGGGACCCCAGCCATAAACAAACTATACAATAGAAGGAGGAAGCTACTACATGATAGAGCAAAATCCCAAAAAGGGGAGGCATCTCTGATCAGTATTAGGAAAAAACTACAGGCACTCATAAAATAGTCTAAGGCCAGCTTCGAGAGAAAAATTGCACAGGACACTAAGGATAACCACAAGGCTTTCTTTAGTTATGTTAGGAACCTGGGTGGGAATTCCCAGATATGCTCAGAATTAGTCCAAAATGACAAAAAATACACTGGACCCACAGATATTGCAAACATCCTAGCTGACAGGTTCAGCGCAACCCCCCCCCCCACCAAAAGGGCAAATATCTATCCCAGCAGAGTGCTGCTCCCTGACATCTCAGATCTTCAGGTAAGAGCCGCCTTCTCCAAAGCAAAAAACACAGCATCAATGGGAACAGACGGTGTCCCGGGCTGTGTCCTACATGAACTCCAAGAAGAGCTAAACCCAAACATAAAACTACTGTTCAATCTCAGCCTTACTACAGGATATGTACCCAAAGAGTGGCGTACAGCAACAGTGGTCCCTCTCCACAAAGGTGGTGCCTCAATGGATCCTGGAAACTATCACCCCATAAGCCTGACTAGCTTGGTCTGCAAAGCTATGGAAAGGATCATCATGGACCTCATAAATAAAGATATTGCGGACCTACAGACACTGGATCCTACCCAGTTTGGCTTTGTTAAGGGAAGATCCTGCCTCTTAAACCTGGTCAATTTCTTTGAAACAGTCACCAAGGCCATTGACGAGGGGAAGGTGGTCCACACAGCCAACCTGAACCACGCAAAAGCCTTTGATACAATACCCCACTCTGGCATTATAGATAAGCTCACCAGCTTAAATATAAACCCCTATGTCACTAGATGGGTTGCAAACTGGCTCAAGAACAGAACCCACATGGTTAGAATTGCTGGAGCCATGTCAGACTCCAAACCAGTTACAAGTGGTGTCCCACAAGGCTCAGTCCTGGGACCTCTCTTGTTCGGTATATATTTCTCGGAGGTACAGGCCAACACGGAAGGACTGTGGCTGACCGAGTTCGCAGATGACTACAAAGTGGGTGCCATAATTGACTCTCCAGCCGACACAAGCATCCTCCAAAAGGGCCTCATAGAAACAGACAACTGGTGCCAGAGCCATGGCCTCAAGCTAAATGCCAAAAAGTGTATAGTCATCCCCTTTGGCAAAAATGAAGTGCCCACAAATTACCACATAGGTGGTAATCCATTAAGTACAGAAGAAGTAATTAGGGACCTGGGGACCCAAGCTGATAGCAATCTCTCATTAGACAACCACATGGCCAAAGTGGTTAGAAAAACATTTTATATAGCCCACCTAATCATGAAGGGATTCACATCTAGATCAGGGGAGGTCATCGTGCCTCTTTACTCATCTCTCATCAGGTCCATAATTGAGTACAATGCCCCTTTTGGGATGTACCTTACCAGACACCTGCAGCAACTGGAAAGACCCCAAAAGTACCTCACCAAGAGGATCAAAGGGCTCAACAGATGCCATATGCTGCCCGGTTAAAGAAACTCCAGCTCTACTCAGTGGCATACTGCCTGCTCAGAGGCGATCTGTGCCTGACGTATAAAGCCATGTTCAACCCGGAATTAATGGACATGCTGCACCTCAGAAAATCCAAATCCCATTGAGCTACGCTCGAGAGACTTGAACCTCAGCACTGAAATAAATAGGACATGCTGGAGGGACAGATTCATAACCCAGAGGCTCCCTTCACTCTGGAATAAAATCCCAGTCCAGGTTAGGCAGAGTCCCTCATTGACTCTCTTCAAGAGGAATCTTGATGAGTGGATGGGAGATCATAGGTTTACCCCGGGTATCACTTCTGTGTCACTGTTAGACAGAGGCACAGTATACTAACCTCGAAAAAGGGCATAGAAAAGTTAATTTAAAATGGGTGGCGAAAGCCAAACACACTCTGGCTAGGCTTATAAATGCCTAGATAGCCTAGTATGAACCTATGAACCTTTGAACACTCCCAAAGGTGTATTTGTAGATTGGTGACATCATCAGCCTTGCCAAAGGTGGGTATAAGAAATGTATGAGGTGTGAGCATTCTAAAAGCATTACTCAGTCCACAGGCAGACGGGGACAAACACAAACACACATATGGCAAGTCTGGGATAAGAACACTGACCTAACTACATTATTGCACTAGAGCATTACTCAGTTACTGAACATGTTACCAAGATTACTGGGACACAGCACTCCCAGAGGTGTATTTGTAGGTGGGTGACATCATCAGCCTTGCCAAAGGTGGGTATTATAAATGTAAGGAGTGTGAGCAGTCTAAAAGCATTACTCAGTCCTCAGGCAGACAGGGACAAATACACACACACACACACACACACACACACACACACACACACACACACACACACACACGGAAAGTCTGGGATTAGAACACCGACCTAACTACTTTATTACACTACAGCATTACACAGTTACAGAACACGCTACTGAGATTACTGGGACACAGCACTCCCAGAGGTGTATTTGTAGGTGGGTGTCATCATCAGCCCTGTCAAAGGTGGGTATACAAATTGTATGGAGTGTGGGCAGTCTAAAAGCATTTTTCATTCCTCTGGCAAACGGGGACAAACACACACACATGCCAGTGGTGGGAACAGAACACCTGCCTATTTACAGATCACTATTACAATACTACATAGTTACGAGTCACGCCACACAGACTACACATTTCAAGGCTGTCATTATGACCTTCTAGGAATGCAGACATCAACAGGGATGCTGGCAGTTAAGATGTACATACCTGTGAACCTGTGTGCTTAAAGTAGGAATCCATCCTGATCTGGAGTATGCCCATCTGTGCAATGGACAACTACTATCACTATACAGGGTTACATGTAAATAACATATCTGTTGTTGTTCTTTGTGCAAACAGGTGGCTACAGCCATTACACACATGAACATGGAATGTAGGCCCATGGCTGCTGAATGCTAGCAGTACATAAGGTGTGATATGAATGTTGACAGAGGTAACATTCCATCTGTACCGGTCACCCATTACACCTATCATATCATACAACAGTCCATGTGTCATGTATGTCATTACACATGTCCACCAATTGCAATGCCTACAAACATGCCCAAATGACAGGATTGTAGGACCTACACACATGTACATGTAGTGGTGTGCGTTCAGATAACATGCGTTTGCAGTTTCAGATGTATGCAGGTGATGTGTATCCTAGTACATTATGCAGTTGCAATGCAGCCTCAACATTGCCAACTGTATATGGGGATATGCTGAATGTACAGAAAGATGTACCTCAGGTATGGACAGATGTGTGGAAATAACTAAGTGGTGGGGCATCTTTGCAGGTGGATGTTTGCTGAGGACAGCTCACAGGTGTGTCACTAGTGGTTCTACAATAACCTGTGTAACCGGTAAGCAATGGTTTCATTAATTGAAGGACATAACACACAACTTAGACAGCGGTCAGGGTGACAGCGAAGGTAAATCACTTGACACCTGTGTAGTTCGTCCTCTTAACAGTGCATTTTTCGTTTATTAGTTTGTTATTGCACTGCGCTTCATACTTTGTTTAATACATCTCAATTGTTACTCACTATCCTGTACACTAGTGTACACATCTGTACATACTGCAATGTAGAAAGCAGGACATAGGCAGGGGCGTGTATCTCACACATGTGAGGTATCTGTATGTGCGTGACATAGGTGTATTCAATACTGAATGCCATAGTGTGTGTATGTGTGTGTGTGTGTATGTATGGCTGTCTGGTCCCTGGAGTGAGGATGTATGTTACCATACTGAACTGATAAGATCCCTCCCCCCATCCAGGTGATGCAATCTACTATCCATGTTGATGTCCTCGATCTTAGGCCATACTGACTACCTGTACATGTGTATTCTCTGTGGCGCGTCATGTAGGTGCACAGTACTGTAATGATGATTTGCACATAGGCAGGGGTCCTCACCTCATCTGTAGCAACTGTGTGCGAGTGTGTGTTACTGTGTTGGTGAATCCATGAGTGTGTGGGTGTGTTACTGGGTCACAGAATACATGTGTGTCAATACCTGACTGTGTGGGTGCAGTTGTGTGTTGGCATCCTGTCATGGGAATGTGTATTACTGCTTCCCAATGAGGCATCACACTTCCCACTGGCCTCTGCCCTTGTAATCAGCTAGACCGCTCTCTTACCTCACCACTCCATGTAACTGTACCTGTGATGTCACCCTGTATGGATGTCACGTCTGTAGCCACAGTAGCTTAATACACAGCTACCATGCTCTTGGATCAGTAGATGTGTTTGGAACGTGGGACATTCTCACTGTTATGTGGCAGTTACACGGTGCATGCTGGTATATTCATACATACCTGTGAGTAGTCCACATTGGCATATGGGACACTAACTGCAAACACTGACATCCACTGGCACATGCAATTAGACCTGAAGGAGGACAGCAGAACATCATGACCAACATGCAGTTACTGTTGTTACACAAGACACATACTGTTAACAGTACGAAATGCATTGTACACCTGTAGTACATGGTATGTCTGCTGCCTGTCAACAGTACTCAACAATTGTAAACTACACTTATCTTCCTAGTCTGTTCACCCTGTGCATCAGACCATATGAGCATGTCCCTGCACTGATGGTGTGGATGTCATGGATGGGGCACAGGCATCATCATATGCACAGGATGATATTTGCCAGAGGCCTAGGCTGCACCATTGGATGACAATGTGTGTGGGTTAGGGCCTTTGATCTAATTGGGCATGTGTGGATGTTATGCATGTGTGTGTTGCGGTGCCCTACATATGTTTCCAGTGTGTGCTTGTATGTATGCACACAGTTCTAGCATGTGTCTGGCCTACACAGGGGTATTATTGACAGCTGCAGACTGTACAGGCCAGGTTTTACAGTTCACAGTGTCCGGGCCATGGACATATGACCTGTGCCTGCCAGGGGTTGCACAGGCACTACCAGGCAGAGGTGCAGATTGGGTACTGTCTGATGTCACTTGTCCACTGGAACTGTGTCCCTGTTGGGACCGTCCTGGGCCACATGCATGTGGCCTGCTGTGTCATGGTGTGGACAGCACAGCACCAGATGCACTGCTGCTTCTATCGCCACTATGGGAGCAGACATGTGAGGTAGCTCATACATGTAGACCTGAAACAGGTGATGTAGCAGGCCTATGTCCACAAGCCTGATATCTCACTCCTACCAGATGTTCCAACACAGACAGCTCATGCTCACGGATTGTCATGCCACACTCAAGGACTCCAACCATGTCACCCAATCATGTATCCAAAATTCAGCAATCTGCTGTTGAGCATTTATCATTGCCTGGATATTGTTGTTTAAAGAATGGACAGCAGTCCTCTGAAGCCTCTGATCTTCTCTGTTGTGCCATTCAGCACGTGCCTGTGCCTCCATTACAGCCTGAAACATGCGTCTGGTGACACCAGCTGCTGCATTCTGTCTTGCAGGAGCATGTTGGCCAGAGGTCCTTCTACGAGTAACACTGGCCATGTGCCTGTGTGGGGCACCACCAGTCAGTTGACTGGCACCATGGTGTGCAGGCACACCTTCCATAGCCCCCACACTTTCCTGTTCCAAGCGGATAAAAGGGGGTAGCCTTGCACGTGGCATACCTGGAAGACATAATGATGGAGACAGGTCACAGTAACTCACAGAGACATACAGAGCTACAGCTGAACATACATGTGTATCACATTTATTACAATTAAATAGTTGTATTTGCAAATCTACATGACACTGACATGTTTGTGTCACACACATGTGACACTCAATTGTGAGTGGATATTATCACCATATATGTGTGTGTGTGTGTGTCACCTGATTACATTGCTCATACTCTGTGCGGATGCTGTCTTGATGTGGGCATGTCTGTTTGCCTGTACTGGTGTTCCTACCTATCAGCACATGGCTGGATGTGTCCACATTAATGCAGTCGACCTTGATGCTGTGTATATGTCACATATAAAGACTTACACTGCCTTAACAGACATGACCTGTGACCCTGCAGACTTGCTCACATAAGGTTTTACATGTATGTGTTCTGTCATATACATCTACACGGCACTGTACAGCAATTCAACATCCTGCCATGTATCACCTGTGTTGCACATGTGATACACATGGGACACTGGCTAGCCAGATGGTATTTGCAGGGATGGATATCAACTATAGCATGTACAGTCAAAGTCAACTAGTAGGCTATATGCCATGGAGCATGTATGAATCTAGGATGAAAGGTAACCTGGCTGTAGCTGACAGGTGGGTCTCTGGGGCCAGGTGGAGCAGTGCCATGCGGTCATCACACCATTTCTGAGAGGGAAGCAATGTGCAGCTTTGACAGACAGGAATGCATAGTATGACAGGACTATGTAAAGTGTGTGGGACAAGGATCTGTCCAGCATGTGGAAAGTTTATGTCCATGAAGTATGTGTTTGAGATCAGGATGTGTACATGTAGCATGTCCAACATCACTGGGTTGGACATGGATTTATTCAGGGTATGCATCATGCTACATAGTGGGGATGGGGAATGGGAAGGCTGGTGTAGGCCATCTGCACATGGCCAATACCCCTTAAAGGAAATATGTGATCTGATATGGGTCACTTGAGTGTTGTGTATGGCTGGACAATGATCTCTATATTCATGGATGGCACCCTGTCATTATTAGGGTTGCCACATATGACTACCTGACAGGTGTGGTGACGTAGCTATCACAGGAAAGACAACTGCCCAGCTGCATCCCTTACACACAGTGTCCATTATGTTGACCGCTGCCTAGTTGGTAGCTCATGGGTACAGGGTTATTAACATAGGGGTGACAATGCAATATGTAGCTGTCAGACTGTGGCCATATGTCACACACAACTCACCCACAAAGCCCCTTCTGTATGTTGTCCACAACACTCTTGAGTTGGCTATTGCTCCTAGGTCATAGTCATTCACATACTTCAATAGGCAGATGCCTTCTGTTTGTCTGTAAGGTATGGACTATAGTGAGGGGGAATACAATTAATTAACCCTGTCTTACTGTAGCTGCCACTGGTGTGATGAGCATGTATTATTCAAGCACCTACTGTAGTGTTGGTTCTGCCAGCAGTCCCATTGCAAAACACTCCTATGACATAGGAATGTACATCTAGTATACCGAGTGTAGGTGGAACACAGTATGAGTGATGATGTCCTATGACCTGGCAAGGTTATGATATGCAGTGTGAAATCAATCTTACTGTCATCTACATCTGTACTTTTGACATAAAATAATTTGATCAAGGTTCATGGCCTTTCAGGCCAGACTCAACAGGGTAGTAGTGCAGTACTTCCCATTATCAGTGGTGTCTCCCCCTTTGTGGGTTGTGATACCTGTTGGTGTGCACCATTCAGTGTGTACACAGCCTGACATGGAGCTATGTTTTACATGATGTGTACGTGGGGAGCATCTTGTTTTGCCATATGTGTATGATACAACCTGTGATGTGGACAGGTCCCATGCAGCCTGACTGCAGCTTGTACCTGCATAGGCCTGACTAGCCTGTTCTGCAAGGCTATGGAGCACATCATCATGGATCTCAGTCACAGATACATTGGGTACCTCCAAACCTTTGACCCCTCCCAGTTTGGCTTTGTTAAGGGCAGACCATGCCTCCAAAACTTGGTGGACTTCTTAGAGACAGTTACCAAGGCATTAGATGAAGGTAAGAAGGTCCACACAGCCTACCTAGATCTCTCAAAGGCTTTCAACTCCGTTCCTCATTCTGGTATTATTGACATATCCATCCACCTGAACATTAACCCCTACATCATGTGACAGTTTGCAATGTGGCTCACGGACAAAACCCACACAGTGGGAGTTGCATACCCTAGGTCTGACTGTATACCAGTTAGAAGTGGCGTCCCCCAGGGCTCAGTCCTAGGACCCCTTATGTTCAGTATATAATTCTCTGATGTACAGGCAAGCACAGGAGGGCTTTGGCTGAAAAGGTTTGCAGACGACTGAAAACTAGGGGACTTGATTGTTTCCCCAGCTGTTACAGACACTCTCTGGAAGGGTCGCACTGAGATGGATACCTGGTGTCAATATCATGGCCTCAAGCTGAATGCCTAAAAGTGCATAGTCATCCCCTTTGGATATAACTAATTACCCGTGGACTACCACATAGGTGCTAGTCCCCTACATACAGAAAAGGTAATAAGGGATCTGGGAACCGCAGTAGATAGCAATCTCTCCTTCGATACCGATAATGACAAGGTGGTTAGATTATCCTTCTACGTGGCCCTCCTAATCTCTAATAGGTTTGCATCCATATCAAAGGAGGCCATTGTGCCTCTTTACTCTTGACTTATTAGACCCATTATAGGATACAACACCTCATTTGGGATATACCCTACAAGACAACTGCAACAGCTTTGAAGACCACAACAGTACCATACCAAGAGGATTACTGACCTCAAACAGATGACCTATGCAGCCCAACCTAAGAAACTCCAGCTATACTCGGTTGCATACCGCATACTCACAGGTGATCTCTGCTTGACATACAAGGCCCATGTCCAACCCAGTATTTCTGGATATGCTCCACCTAAACAGATGCCCCTGAGAGCCACATGCTCTAGGGATATACACTTAACCACAACGATGACTAGGACGTGCTGGACAGATAGATTCCTGTCCCGGACACTCCCCATGCTTTGGAACATGATTCCAATGTACATCAGGCAGGGCCCCTCACTAACACTCTTCAAGGGAAACCTTGGCATGTGGATGAGAGACAGACATGTACCCTGGGATCACTGCAGTGGCTCTGCTGGACAGAGGCACAGGGAACTAATGGCTCTGCCATTCAGAGGCACAGGGAACTAACTTATGGGGGTGGCGAAAGCCAACACACTCTAGCTAGGCTTATAAATACCCTTGGTAAGACAGCCTAGTACCTACCTTTGCACTTATTACATGTCTTATGTGCATGGATAGTTAACTAGCTCTTCCATTTTACTTTGCTATCATGCTGATAAACTGTCGGGTGACTACATGTCATATGTATCCTGTTATTGTGTATTGTAAATGCCAATAGACATAACTAATGTTTGCCTAACATAACAGTAACTAGCTATGTAACTTGTAATACATATCTGCCTACAATACTGTACATTACACATTTATTGGCACAATATCCCACAATGCAAAACATAAGTCGGCCAAACTTCAACATGTTATTCTGAGTAATATACCCATACATATGGCTACTGTTACAATATATCAACATATACTATCCCCTGTTATAGCACATACTTGCTGGACCAGCCCTGCCACTGATAGTGGCTGGTGAGGAATATTTTGTGTTCAAAGCCTTTATATAGCATCTCTTGTGGTGTATGCAGTGTTTGCCTTGTGACCTACAGCAGTACACACATAAATACTACAAGTGTTACTATGCTCAACAATACATCACTACAAGATAACTGTTTCCACTATATGGATTGTGTACACATTAAATATTACAGAACAGGTATTAAATACACAGACATACTGAGTGTTCTACATACCTTATTAGTAACCCGAGGTGTTGTTGTCTGTTGATTCAATCCTTTTCAGTTTGTGTTTCAATCTTCTTTGTAACATTCTGCTGGTATATATGGATGGTTTGAATGTGTGATAAGCCATCCTTTTCTAGTTAAATACTGGTAACATGTGCTATCCTGACCACCAATTGGTATTCCAAAGTAGTTAATTAGATGCACATCAGCTGTGCAGCTACTCCATTAGCCGATACCATGGCAACAGTGGTGTATAACTAAGTACTCCTTTTGGGCGTTGTCCGTTTGCCTTACTTTCAAGGAAGATGGCCTGGATGTGTTGTTTGTGATGTATTTCAACAGCTATATGGAGACAGACAGAGATATATTAGCTTCATGACTCCCGTGGATTGTGTGTAATGGCTAGACGATTTTGTTCTATATGTGAGTACAGCTGTTATATTTCAGAACATTGCTACATATGCAGGGTTTGTTTGTACCTGATACTTCTGCAGATGTTTCAGTCTGGCAAAGATGTTTGGGCAGCTCAAGGCTGTATGGCTATGCATGAACTGTTATGTGGTTTACAGTGTGCTCACCAGAAATCCTTGATTTGGTGTACATGTGTATCATACTGTGCTGTTACTCAGTAATTGGTAAAACTTCACGTTGTACACACAACCCTCTGAAATGGGATTAGTGCAAACAAACCCTGTAACATCAGCAGCTGTTCCATTGTATAACAATAACTATTTCACATAGGGCCATGATAGTGTGTCTCTGACAAGGTATGTTAAGGCTTCTGCAGATGTCGTACAGTGAGTGAATGATTTGTGATGTTATTACAGTTTGTATTGTAATTTGTTTGGGTGTGGGGGTGATGTTGGTGGGTGTGTATAGCAGATGCAGGTGTGTAGGAACTGCTTTTATACATAATCAATATGTGCGTGAGGGTTCCTTCTCTATGTGAACACCTATCCTTTAGTGGACTAATACTATGGTAATTGCAGGCTGATTCATTAAGGCACTGTTATGTGGTTCCTGTATCCCATGCAGGTGATGTTAGTCCTTGAATCCTTTTAGCAATACATCAGAATGTAATAAAGTGTTGCTACATGAAAGCTGTGTATTTCTGTCATAGGTATTTGCAGTCATTGTAATTGTGTTGGTGACTGACCCTCTTTGGCTAGGGTTGCCACCTTTTCATATGGCCATAGTGGGACATTTTCGGGACACACATCAGATTTTACAGGCTGACAGAAACCCACGGTCAGTACAAGGGATAGAACTTTCCTTTCTTGCCTAAATATAAGCTTATTCTTGTAGCAGTTTAGTTGCTTATCCTGTTTCTTGTAACATGTAGGTATTTTAGATACAGAAAGAACTATTGTATGCAACTATTACATTACATATGGGACATAATTATGTCCTACAATGTCAGGACATTTGCCACGTTTAATATATTTGGTCAGGACACAACCGCCCAAAGAGGGACTGTCCCTTGCAAAGTGGGACAGGTGGTAACCTTATCATTGGCTCATGTCCATAGCACATATTTGTAATAGTGTATAGGCATATACTCTCCATATCCTTTGTTCATAAAGGTTGGTCGTGGTGGAATGTGTGATTGCTATGGTCCATGTTATACTCATATATGAACACTTCAACCGCTGTATACGGGATACCTATGGAATCCCGAAACCACACAGTTCCGACACCCACAGTACCGGGCCCAGACTCCCATACCCCACATTACCGACAGCGACAATAACTTGCGAAAGTAACACGAACATGGAACACACGCATGCACACACAGACACACTGCTACCCACCACATCCAAACAAACCAAACTATACTAAGTATGAGCAGGTGGGCAAGCCCCCCTACACCCCCCACACCCCCCTACTTTAATATTCTACCTCCTAGATCACGCAAACAAATGCACAAAGCTAACCCACACCCACACATTACAGTCCCCCAGGAACACACACCACACTCAGAACACACACTTACACACACTACAGCCCTCAGAAACACACTTACACACATTAACCTACCTGAACCGCAACACCAGAAGCACTGACTAGCTGTCCCTTAACATCGTGATTTTAAACCTCGCGCATTTGGAGTTTCGGTACTGTGTTCTTTCGGACCTTAAGCCTCGGGATTACTCGCGTCAGTATGTCAAGCAGTCGGTATGTGGTAGGTATCCCATTTATATGTACCTCCATGGTTATGTAGATGTTGTTAACCTATCTATATATCTACATATTATATGTATATCCCCATACATTGACATATATGACATATCTCTCTCTCTCTCTCTCCCTCTCTCTTTATATATATGTTGATGTATATATATATATATATATATATATATATATATATATATGTATATATATATATATATATATATATATATATATATATATATAGATATATATATATATATATAAAACATACACCTTTCATTGGGTACATGCCGGTTTGTACTATTTCCACACATTCCTACCTTTTGTGTTTTATCCTGACAGTATACACAACTGCCATTGGTACATCTCAGGTAGCTTAGTGGTATGTTATTGTGAAGATTGTGTACATGGTTGCGTGTTCTAATCCTGGCAGTAGTATTTTACCTCTCAGAGCAGGCACTGGTAGCGCAAGGATGATTAACGCACATGTCAGCGGTTGTGTGTTCCACATGTTTATTATTCTGTGGAATACTGCCTATATATGCAAGCTGTGTTTAAGGTATACTATGTAACATGTAAACATCTGAGAAGATTCCTGTCAGGGATAATCCCCATTATTTGGAACTACATCCCTGATTACATTATACAAAGCCCCTCACTAACACTCCAGGGAATCCTTACAGAGTGGGTGGGGAACAGTGAATACACCCCAGGGATCCCGCAATTGGCTCTGCTCCACAGAGGGACAGTTAGTTAATCAATGGGGTGGCGACAACAGACACTTTTTGCCTATGCTTATGAGTGGCCTCAGGCAGTTAGACATGTACCTACCTATGTATCTATGAACCTCTACATACAGTATGGACACATGCTGATAGCTTAATTTACTGTTCAGGTATTGACGTACCTTGTGCCAATGGCAGTTGTGTGTACAATAGTTGAGGGCTACCTATGTAGGATGCACACAGTAGACCACCTATACATGACAATTTTACAGGTGGTCGTGTGGGTGTGCCATCCATGTTTGCTGTGTGTGCAGGTGGAGAAGGCTGTCAGTCCATGAGTGCCTACACTGTCAGTGTGTGTGCTATATGTTATCTCTTTGCCAAGGCATGGACATACTGGGCACACCTCCATCTGCCTACTGGGGCTAGCACAGGGTGTTCATGGTCTGAGTCCCTCTGTGCCTGTGGGTCCCTTGGCAATGGTGGTGGGCTGTGAAGGCCTTCACCATTCAGTCCCTGCTGCAGCTGTTTCCGCAGGATCATATTGTGTAGCATGGCACATACTATGAAGATGTGGGCACACATGCCCGGAGAGTACTGCAAGGCTCCACCAGATATGTCCAAGCAATGGAACCGTGATTTCAGCATCCAAAACAAGCGCTCTATGGTGATTCTGGTTTCTGCGTGTGCCTCATTATGGCATTCTTGCATGGCTGTGTGTGCATTTCTGATGGGAGTCATCATCCACAGTTCTAGTGCATAGCCAGCATCCCCCACCAGGTGGCCATATGGGATGTCCCCCCCTGGCAAATATCTGATACAGCTGTGAGGCATGCCAAATGTGGGAGTCGTGATAGCTTCCAGGGCTGCCAGCACACACATCCATGATAATGCCCTGGGCATTGCACACAACCTGGAAGTTGATGGAGGGGTATCCCTTGCAGTTTATGTAGCACCTACCCTGCTCACCGGATGGTGACTTGATGTGTATGTGCGTCAGTCTATTGCACCCAGTACCTCCGGGTAGTCTGCCACATGAGGAAGAGACGCATATTGCTGGCCAACTCCTGCATTCGGGGGAAGTATATGTGCTCATTGGCATGTGGTAACATGGCATCCAGGAACTGGTGGAGTACTCTGGATGCTGATGCCTGTGAGATCCCCATGATATCCCCAGTTGGCCTTTGGAAAGTACCTATGGCTAGTATTCTCAAGCTTACACATATCTTCGTGTCCACTGGGATGGGTTCCCCTCTGTTACTTCTGGCTCTGAGGCATGGCCGGCACAGCTCAACAGTTGCTGTGTGATGTCCCTGTCCTCCCTGTAATGCTCTACTATCTCCAGATCATGTAGCCCCTGGTAGGTTACCCTGGGTCTGAGCACTCTTCTCCTCCTCCGGTGCTTGAGATTGTTGTCAGCATCATCCTCCACACCACCGTCAGTCTCCAACACATGCTGGTGAATCAAAGCTATGGCGGCCCCTAATATGTACATATTAAAAGTTCCCCGTCTGTATACACCAATGGTGCAGAGTGTCTGGGAATACACAAGTGTGTGTGCGTGTGGGGCTTTCACACCTTATACTATTGTGCAATGGATGCTGCTGGTGTAATTGGGTGTGCTTGTGCTATTCCAGCTGCAGGGTATCTTAATTATGGGTTTTACAGCAGGTACTGCTATTGTGGGGCCTTTGGTGTTGACTTGCACTTGGCTGCCGTGATTCATCTATTGCCCTTTATTTCACTTTTCAACCAGATTCCCCTCCCATTGTCAGGCATGCATCCAGCTGCCAGCTTTCTTGTTTTGTGCTTTCACAACCCAGGATTGTGTTGGGAAATGTGTTATGTAGCTGACCTACTGCAAGTTTCCTTTGTTCTGCTGTGGCAGTTCTATTTTCTTTGCTGTACGGCACCTCCTCTTTCCTGTTCTGTAGGTAGCTGCTAGCAGCCTTGTTAGCTGTTGTCAATGGCCCACTGTGAGTTCCTAGGTGTTAATTACTCATTTGTACTCCAATTACCATGCTGCAGCATTTCCTTATTGTCTTCCCATATCCTTCCTGTTACAGCTGTGGTGCATGCCATGCACAGACGTTTACCGGGTTTCGAGCATGTTTTCATCCACAAACTCAGAAAATGCTCAAACTGGAACCAAACCACAAAAAGTGAGCTGGAATCCACACCTGATACAGGACCTTTTATTCAAAATAACATAACTTTAGCAACACGCTTTCGGAGGATACAATGACCCTCCTTCCTCAGAAGACAAAAACTTTGAAACAGGGTTACAAGCACTTAAATACATCCTCTAGAAGATCATTACCAATGTGTTAATTGATAAGTATGCCTTTACATGCCTATTAATTAGGCTAAATAAACAAAACTAAACAAACCAAGACAAAAAGCAGAGAGATGGAAACAGCGTTGTCACAGATTCAGTATTAAACCTTTAAAATTTGAAATACTGTGCATAAATTAATTGTCACCTTAGTCATATCTTGTTACTATGTTAAAACATTAAAACACATACTATTACATTCCAAATGTCTGTATAAAAAGTTTTGGTTACTTAAATTATAAATGTCCCTAATTAATGAATAAAACCATATATCAATAGTTATCTTTATACGACCTTCATAAACTAACGGATCTACAATAAATACCAATTGCAATAAAAAAAAAAAATATATATATATATATATATATATATATATATATATATATATATGTATAAAATATAGATAAAAATACATATAAAAATATCACAGTGTGGAACTTATAAAACTAATATGCAATAACCCACACTCAAAAAACATTATACACCACACTCAATAACATTAAACAAAAATTTTTGTCTACCCAGGGCAAAAACTAAAATAAGAGTTTATCTCTTAAGGGCTAAATACTTAAGTAAACACCCAATTGACACATGGTCATTGAGCCCTGGATGAATGTAGGAAGCTGTACGTATTTGCCAGCATAGTTCTATCTCCAATTGTGTTTGCCAAGGGCCATCCCTATCATCTGGCATTATGTGTTTCAAAACAGTGAATTTGAAATGGTGGTTTTGATATAACATGTTGTGTTTAGCCAAAGCATTTGACTCATCCTGTCTAGTGATGGCATATTGATGCTCGTATATGCGTTTCTTGAGCTTTCGCTCAGTTTTGCCTATATAATAGGCAGCACATACTTGACACATGGCAGCATATACAACCCCGCTAGTATGACAGTTAGCTTTAACTTTAATGCTGCAGAAAAAATCCCCTAACTTAACTCGTGAATCAGTACAAATAAACCTACATTGGTTGCAGCTACCACATTTATTAATACCATTACTGTTATGGGAACTTTTAGGTGGACATGATTCCAAAAGAGTTTTCAAACTTTTCCCTCTCCTGAAGGTGATCTGGGGTTTTTCACCTAATCTATTAATGATACCAATGTCCTCTTTCATGAACGCCCAATTTTTATTTAAAACATACCTAATTTGTGTATGGTTAGTACTAAATGTGCACAAAAATCTTGTTGTCCATTCAATTTTAGGAGACCTTGGGCAGATTTCACCTATGTTGACGCTGGTAGACCCTGCCACCTCATCAAAAAAATCCGGTGTTGGATCATGTTGGCTGGTAAATGCAATGGGTAAACAACATGCCGGAGAAGGTACAAGTATGGGCTTAAAATGACCACTCATTCTTTTATGAATTACCTCAGATTTAACCTCTTGTACAAGATGAAGGGGATAACCTCTATTAAGGAACATGTCACTAAGCTGTTCACATTCATTCAAAAAATCTACAGTTTCAGATACCATCCGTGCAGCCCTAACCATTTGCCCTTTCACTACAGCCTTCTTTTGATGAAAGGGGTGGCAGCTCGAAAAATGAATTAAGGCATTCAAGTAAGTAGGTTTACGATATATAACACTTGTGAATTTCTTACCTACTATATCTTTGGTTAACAGAATATCCAAATAACTGATACTCGAATCCTGTAGATCATACGTGAACTCTAGGAAAGTGGTGGTTTTAGCCAAAAATTCCAAGAATAGAGGCACATTTTCTGGGGGACCCTTCCAAAGAATAAACATGTCGTCCTGGTAACGAGTGTACCAGGTGACGTTGGAAGAAAACATTTCTGTTGGAAATATGAACTTTTTCTCCCAATAGGCAAGCACCACATTTGCAAAACTGCCACCACACGGTGACCCCATTGCTACACCCGATTTCTGCAAATAGGTTTCCCCACCAAACAAAAGAAAATTGTTAGACAGAACAATTTCTAAAAGGGTTTCTACTACATACACAACACCGTTATTTATGTTAAGGTCATACATGAAATCCCTTACCCACTCAATGCCAATTGCTTGGGGAATGACAGTGTACAGGTCTTTAATATCAATGGTTAACAACCAATAGTCAACTTTAAAGGAAATGTTGTTAAGGTTCTCCAAAAAACTCCATGAATCCTTACATATTTGATCTTGTTGATTTATGCATGACCTTAGAATGCTGTCCACATATTTAGCACAGGCGTAGGTAGCAGATCCTCTTCCATCCACTATGGGATGGAATGGAGGTTCTGAAAGTGATTTATGAATTTTGGGGATTCCAAAAAGAACTGGAATCCTTGGTGCCAACATTATGAGGTACTGATATAACTCGGTGTCAATTATCCTTTCAAGGAACAGATCTTCTATGGTGCTACGGATCTTATTATGTGCTGTGTTAATCTCGTTCTTGCTAACTTTTTGGTAAAAATCGGTGTTAAGGAGTGCCATAATTCTCTCCACATAGAGGAATTGGTCCATTAGGACCAACCCACCCCCCTTATCCGGCTTCATTACCCTAATGTTACAATCGTGCAAGATTTTAATAAATTCACGTTGGGATTGTGTGATGTTAATAATGTGAGGGTGGGTGGCACTTTTACTGATGTTCAGAGCCCTAAGGTCCAATTCACAAGCCCTTTCAAAAATACGCAAGGTGTCATTCAGGGGTGGATTGAAAACACTGGAAACCCTCAAGTGGGGTTCACACGATTTACAATCACCCATAAGAAGTTTGAGATTAAGTTTCCTTACATACAGCTTAAGATCCATAATACACTTAACCAAATCAAAGCCAGAATCAGGAACAAAGGATAAACCTTTTGAAAAAAGCTGAAGCATTTCAGAGTCAATAGTGAAAGAAGTTTAATTAAACACTTTAAAGTCACAGGTATCATCACAGATGATTACAGGATCAGAAAATCTGTAGTCCTGTGTTGTATTTTCCGATTCCTGAAAAAATATTGATTGTGGTTCCTTTGACCTTGTTGTTGTTGCTTTGGTTTTCTCCCTTGTTGTTGGCCTTGCTGAAAATTTTGTTGATTATTATGTGGAATATTAGACGACTGGGAAGGTAAAAAATTGTCTGTAAAATTGGAACCTTCCTCTGTCAACTCCCTGTTGCAGCTGGTATTCTTATTACTTGAGTTTCTTTCATTTCTGTGGACAGTAAGACCTGGATCCTCCAAATCATTAATGTCCTCTGAAAAAATTGGATCTCCCGTCTCGATAGACCTTGAGGCCTGAAGTCTGTCATTTACTACCCCAATTCCCTGTGGTTTATTAAACACAGCCGGGGGGCGAGGGTAAGCTATGTTAGTAGCATATTCATGTAAGTCTCTTTTGATTTTTTTACATTTAGTGTTGGTCATCTTAACTAGTGATGCTTCGATACTTGAAAATATGCGGGTATAATCATACTTGTATCTAAAGAAATCCATACCATTCTTAATATTATTTTCAAGTTCAACCAAATCATTCTTTAATAACTCAATGTCCTTGTTATAGTGAGCAATTAACAAGCCTATAAACTCAAAGGCTTGTTTATCAAATAGCTGAAGTAATTCCCTATGGAACTCAGAGCCCTCAATCAGCCCCACAGGAAAATGCCATTGTCTAAGCCCTTTAGGCACCAACCCTTTTGCAAGGCATTCCTGTAAATAAGAGACTTCAAGCTGTAGTTTCCTACACTTGAACATCTTATTGTCAAATAAATTAATAAACTCGGAAATGTTACTTACTGTTGGTTCTTCCCCTTGTAACACATTTAAAGAGGGAACATTGAAAAAATCTGTTTTGTTCAAAACTGAGTTAATATTAGGGCAGCCAGAACCCAAAGCCTCTTCATTTAATTGCAAGTTATTAAATGCTGTGTCCGTACCATGAGAGGCTTGTCCTGGTTGAATAGAAGCACCAGGCGAGGAAGCGTTTAATCCAGACACTCGCATTGGAACCTCGCTGTTTTGAGACAGCCGAACAGTGGAAGCTGTCTGACACGCTTCATTTCCATTGAGCGCTTGCCCCAATGCTAAGCCGGAAGTGTTAGGCTGGTGGATACCACACTGTCCACCCATTTGCAAGCCATCCATCCTCTGCGTTAAATTATCCAATCTGCCCATGATCAAATTGAGCAAGTTAGTAAGGTTGCCCTGTTCGTTGTCATCACCAGTAGTTGTTTGAATTGAAGCCATTCCTTGGCCAGATGCTGGTGTAAACAATGAGCCCTGGGGGGAGGAATCCAAATTGCTCATAACGAAAAAACTCACGAACTCAGAAAATGCTCAAACTGGAACCAAACCACAAAAAGTGAGCTGGAATCCGCACCCGATACAGGACCTTTTATTCAAAATAACTTATAACTTTAGCAACACGCTTTCAGAGGATACAATGACTCTCCTTCCTCAGAAGACAAAAACTTTGAAACAGGGTTACAAGCACTTAAATACATCCTCTAGAAGATCATTACCAATGTGTTAATTGATAAGTATGCCTTTACACGCCTATTAATTAGGCTAAATAAACAAAACTAAACAAACCAAGACAAAAAGCAGAGAGATGGAAACAGCGTTGTCACAGATTCAGTATTAAACCTTTAAAATTTGAAATACTGTGCACAAATTAATTGTCACCTTAGTCATATCTTGTTTTCATCCACATTCACATGCACTTTCGGTTACCTTCTGTGCTCTCAGCTAAGCAAAGCTATGGCTACTTCCACACCCCTATCCTGTGGCTTTGCTTAGCAACAGGCAACCCAGATTAGCAATGATCCAATGTGCTTACAGCTACGGTGGCTCACCCCTCTCTTGATGTCATGTTTACCTCCAAGCCACTCCTCGTTGTTGTACTGTTACACCATGTGGTACATCCTTACACCAGTGGGGCGTTTGCGATTCAGTATTACTTGTCTCATTTGCATGGCATTGACTACTAATTCCTAGTTACCCCGCAGAACACTGTCACAGACCCTTAGCAACCCTTGCGCCATTGTTGTGGTGTAGCATGCGTGCCATTGAGTTTTGTGGGGAATTCATAAATTGTGTTATATTGCAGTTTTATGACATCTAAATACATTTTCCTTGTGATCCCATTTGCGCACAGATGCACTGCGGTTTTACTTTGCGTTAGTGTGGCCATGACATTAAATGTTATTTTTTATGTGTTGTGCATATTTTTTTATGCCATTGGCTATATATTTAGCCACTGGCATATATTAACATTATAATACATAAGTTTGGTCTGCTTTCATGGCTCCGATTTTATGTTTGAAATAATGTAAACCTTTTTCTGGTTTACATTTCTTCATGCTTATGCTACGCCTGCACCACTTCATGAATCGCTATATACCTTCATTTGCATGCTACATTGCTATTCATGGGGTAATTAGCATATATGCGCTGGGAGCTGTGCAGCTCTGGCATATGCTGATAGTGCACGTGGAAACAGCTCGTACCTGAATCGCTCGGCGGCCATATTTGGTGCTAGATCGCTGATGCTACTCCAGCGCCTGGCGGAAGCTTCATGAATCCCGGGGATGATCTATAAAATATTAAAAGATTCTTACTGTACTTTCAATGTGTGTATGTATGTATAAATAAAAAAACTCTAAGTTATCTAGACTAAAATCTGTCCCATAAAACATCTAAAACTCTAAACATAACAATTAAAAATTAAAATAAAAATAAAAATGAAAACATATCAATGTTTGAGTGGACGGGCTTTTAAAAAAGGTTTCAGTGACACCATACTATTCAAGCCTGGAGGTCTTTCTGCACTGAGTAACATAATCCACTTTTGTTCTGCAGCCTCCGTATCATTGGATAAATTTCCCCCTCTCAGTTTCACTGGCAGGATCTGTAGAACTAGGAACTTAAAAATATAATCTTGTCCTTCATTCTTATTGTGCATTGCAATTGCACTACTTTCTTTGTGATTCCTAATGTCCCTATAGTGTTCTAATATTCTGTCTTTCAACCGCCTATTAGTCTTGCCAATATAAAAACTAAAACATGAAATACAATAGGCAAAATATACTACATTAGGTGTTGTGCAGTCAGCATATAGACTGCTATTAAAACTGAAACCTTTAAAAGGATGTACAAAACTTCTTCCACCATGAATATGTTTACAAGCTGCACAATCTCTGCACATATAAGTGCAGAGTCTATCAGAGCTATTCAAGGTAACAGCTGCATCATTCTTGTGACATAGATAACTCTTCAGTGTTCTATTATTCCTGAATGTAAAATTAGGTTTGGGCCCAATAATATGTTGTAAATTGTCAATTGTAGACAGAATTCCCCAATTTCTGGTGATATCACATACCAAACTAATATTACTCGCAAATGATAAAGATATTCTTAATGTGTTGTCAATTTCAATGTGTAAAGAATCAACCCTATTATTATTAGTAATTTGACTGTTAGGTACATTACTCATGCGTTCATTAAAATAAGGTTTACACTGTCCACTTCTGTTTCTCTACCCTTCATCAATGCATCTGTCGATAGTGTGTGCATCATACCCCCTCTCTAAAAATTAATTCTTCAATTGTCATAGTGCTCTATCTAACTCTATATCATCATTAGATAGTCTCATGATTCTATACACTTGTCTCTTGATGATGTTACGCTTAGTGTGATTAGGGTGCATACTGGTGCTATGTAAAAAACTATTCTTCCTGACTGGTTTCCTATATAGGCTAGTTTTAATGTGATTCAAATCCTCTTTCTTTACTTTAATATCTAAAAAATCAATCTCTTGTGTTGAATATTTGTATGTAAATTTAAGAAACCCTGTGGTCTTGTTCAAATAGGAGATAAAATCACGTAGAACAGCCTCAGTGCCATGCCATAGCAGAAAAATATCGTACACAAACCTCATGTACCAGCTAATGTATTTGCTATATATAGCACTGGACAACACGTAAATACATTCCCATTGTACTAGGGAAAGGTTGGTGTAGCTATTGGCACAAGCTGTGCCCATAGCCACGCTAGCCTTCTGTATATAATGCTCATTGTGAAATATAAAAACATTGTTAGTTAATATAATGTCCAACAATGCGCAAATCAGATCACATTTTATTTTTTATCCAATTCACATCATTAAGTAAATCCCTTACATTGTCAATCCCGCAATCATTAGGGATGACAGTGAATAATGACTCTATGTTCATCGTCACAAAAAAGCAATTGCAGTCAACACCAGTATCAACCCATTTCAATCTAAGGGTTTCAAGAAATGTTTTAGAATCTTTGAGGACACTATCACAATCATTCAATGTCGGATGTAAATTCTTCTCAACAAAGGAGAGGGGTTCAGTCGCCCATCCTCTACTAGATACAATGGGACGCATTGGTGGGCTGGATACATTTTTGTGGATTTTGGGTAATCCATATACTACAGGGATAGTAGGGCAACTCACAGAAAAATAATCAAACAATTGCTCATTAATCATGCCTGTAATGAGCAAATCAAAAACTAAAAAAGAAACCTTGTCTCTGATACTTTTCACAACAATAGATGACACTGACTGATATGTTGCATGATCATTTAACAATTTGTACATTTGTTCCAAATGTAATGCCTTATCAAGAACAACAATACCCCTGGTGTTTGCTTTATTTCTGGATTTGATATAGTTTACACCAGCTCTTTCATTCGTTGGAAGAGGATTTGTTTGTTTTTGTGCTTTAACATCCATGTAATGTTAATCAGGACAGTGTGACCTTGCTCATCCTGACCCAGTAAGCAGCGTCCATCCCTTCACTTGCTTACTTATGAAGCAGCGTCCCACCACTCACTTCATTTACCATTTATTGAATTACACATCCAACCAAATAAGTAGCATCTTTACCTCCGGTTGCTTATTTGTCAAGCCACCTCCAAATAACACCTTCCTTTCCAACTTATTGAAATGAACATCCCAAAGAAAACAGAGGGGGAACAGAAGAGGGCACACCTGTCCCTCTTCTCCACCCACCAGCCTGACCAGGCTGTTCCCCCTCCCCTCTTACAAATTCATTTAGACCCAACCACCCATAACAGGAGGGCTAAACCACTCATTCAGTGTGCAGGATCCACCTGAAACCAAACTGGATCCCTATCAATCCAACACCCTACTATATAAAACCACAAGTCCCCAATTGACTAAATGGTTAAAATAATCCAATGATCCCTCTCCCGTACTGACATAACCATAACTTTGTGTAACTTCTGTACCTTAAATAAACTCTCATTTCCACTAACTACCAGTACTACATCATAGAGTCCCAAAACATTACCAGCCAAAAACACCCCACAACCTTAACCCAATGCCATGTGAAACCACACAAGGGTAATTTCTACCATACCTAGCTGCAACCCTATCTCCCCCCCAATGTATGTAACAAAATTGAAATTTCCTTTCAAAATCCAACTATGCAATATAAACATAAAAACATAAAAAACAGGCTAAACTGCTGATCAACCAATCACCCTCTGAATGACCAAAATACCTCCATCATATCAAAAGTCTCATGAATCTCCATTTCCCAAACCAATCCCGCAACAAAACCTATCTTCCACATCCCCCCAGTCATCCTTCCTGACATACAACAACTCAAACAACCCCCCCAATTATACTCCTAACACAACACCTCCCTGTCACATTTGTAACAAATACTAATCCCCATGAACAAACTTATCTAAAGCCCATCCAAGGCACTACCTAGTAAAACAATGTACCCACTTGTTAGCCCTCACCAACTGGCCAGTCTGCAACTTCAGGCTTGACCCCCCCCCCAAAACGTCTTTCCATGTGTTACCTTTGCATCTGTATGGGGACATCCTACCATATGCCTTCCTTATAGCAGGAGCCCCAAAACCCTGCATCCCAACTCTAACCACTCTGTCAATGGCAACCCAGCTCTCATTACATGGAACTCAACCTACCAAAATTCAACATGCACAAGTCAGTTCACATGTAGGCAGTGAACCACTACAACTTCAACCTTACTAACTATTCAAAATTCCTGATGCCATCAGACTAAAGTACAGTTGTGTACACTTACCATAAATGTAGATGTTTGAGAGTATTCACTGTTGCAGCCATTACATTTGGGTAATCCTGCTGGCAGGTTGCCCTCAGCCGACCTGAATTCCAAAGTCTTGGGTCCTGCATCGGCTGCTGTCTCCCCTTCCCTGACATCAGGTCGTCAGGGGTATAAAAGAAGCAGCCGACACCATTTTCTTCAGTTTTTCTTGCCCCAGATGTCAGGTGCCCCCTAAAAGGGTAGCCAAACTATATATATATATATATATATATATATATATATATATATATATATATATATGTGTGTGTGTGTGTATGTATGTATATATATATATATATATATATATATATATATATATATATATATATATATATATATATATCAATAAATGCACCAATATAAATTTTACCTTCATCTATAAGCGAATACACCACATAGGTTGTATAAATCAGAGAAGGAAAGATAAGAGCCATAGAAGAAAGGGGGATGGCGGGTGGGTAACCTGAACTGCAACAGTGAATACACTCGAACATCTACATTTATGGTAAGTGTACACAACTGTACTATGTTCTTCGTGTTTCACTGTTGCAGTCATTACATTTGGATAGAGTCCCAAAGCTATGGTTGGGAGGCTGGAGCTAAACCGCATTAGGAGCGGCTATGAGGCCCTGCAGAACTGCAGTGGCAAAGCCTGCCCTGGATTTAGAGTAGTGGCAGATGATAATGCTTTGTAAAGGTGTGCACTGAACTCCAAGTAGCCACCTCTAAAATGTCTCTGGTTGGTACTCCCCTGAGAAAGGCTGCTGAAGTGGCTGCAGCTCTGGTGGAATGTGGCCTAATGCCCTTAGGCACTGGTTTGCCATGGTGTAAATAGCAGAAATGAATGCAGTGGCCTATCCGCTTAGAAATAGTCTGCTTTAAGATAGCCTTTCCTTGTGATCCTGCAGCATATGCCACTAGTAATTGCTCTGTCTTCCTGAAAGCTTTGGTTCTGTCTAAGTAGAATCTAAGCTGTCTGTGTACATCCAAAGAATGCAGAATTCTCTCCCCCTTGTTCTGTGGATTTGGTTGGCAGATGAATAGTTTGGTTAAGGGCCACACTGGACACCACTTTAGGCATAAATGCTGGGTTTGTCCTCAGAGAGACCCTGTCTGGATAAAAAATGATAAAAGGTTCAACAGCCATGAGTGCCTGTAGCTCTGAAACTCGTCCTGCAGAAGTAATTGCTAGGAGCAGAGCTGTTTTCCAAGATAAAAACTTTATATCAGCCATAGCAGCTGGCTCAAAAGGAGGCAGGGTGAGCTTTTCCAAGACATAGTTGAGGTCCCATGCAGGTATTGGTGATCTCCTTGGAGGCCTTAAATTTTTGGCTCCTTTGAGGTACTGCTTTAACAAAGGATGAGAAAAAATTGGTGGCTCTGTATTGTAATGAGCTGAAATGGCAGAGGCATGAATTTTAATTGATGAAAAAGATAGGCCTTTGTCCAGCATCTCAGTTAAGTATTGCAAAATCTGAGGAATATTTGGTACAGCTGTATCCGTTCCTTGTGCTAGGTTCCAAGCACAGAATCTCTTGCATTTTCCAGCATAAGACTTTCTAGTACTAGGCCTTCTGGCTCCCAGAATGACATCCATCACAGCTTTACTGAGAGGTGTTTTTTGTATGACTACATTATCCGCCATGCTGCCAGGTTTAATGTTTTGAGTTGGCTGTGCAGGATCTGATTGTTTTGCTGGGACAGTAGACGAGGTATTTGAGGTAAGGTCCAAGCTGGGCATAGAGACAAGTTCCTTAGGATTGGATACCAGTACTGGTGTGGCCAGTCTGGGGCAATCAGTATCATCTTTGGCTCCTCCTGTCTGACCTTTAGGAGTACCTTGGGGAGGAGTGGCAGTGGAGGAAAGGCATATACTGATAGGTTTTTCCAGCTGAAAGATAGAGCGTCCACTTTCCATGCTTGTCTGTGATAAGTCCTTGTGCTGAATCTTTTTAGTTGGTAGTTGTGAGGGGAGGCAAATAGATCTATGTCCGGGCATCCCCATTTCCTTGTTATGCTGAAGACTTGTGGATCCAGGTGCCACTCGTGGGGATCCATGAGGTTTCTGCTTAGTTCGTCTGCCAGAGTATTTTTCCTTCCTGGCAGGAATTGTGCCTGCAGATGTACTTGGTAAGTCAAAGCTGTGTCCCACAAAGTCATGGCTAGTCTGCAAAGGGGGTAAGAAAGTGTGCCCCCCTGCTTGTTTATGTACCACATGACCGTGGTGTTGTCTGTCTTTATCAATAGTTGTTCTGGATGAACTAGGTCCTTGAAGGGTATCAGGGCATTTTGAACAGCTAGCATCTCTTATTAATTGATATGTAGATGCATTTGGTTTGAGGACCATGTGCCCTGAATGCATCTTCCTGCCATGTGGGCCCCCCAGGCATAATCTGATGCTTCCGCTGTTAGAGTCTGCCTGGCTGGGGGTAATATGAATGGCTATCCCTTGTTCTGGTGACAAGCCTTTGCCCACCACTGAAACTCCTGTTGCAGGTAGGGAATGAAGGTAATTATTGTTTCCAGGTTGTGGCAATGTTGTGTCCAAACACTTTATAAGTACCATTGAAGTTTCCTCATATGCAGTCTTGCATATGGAATTAGTAGGATGCAGGATGTCATGAAGCCCAAAGCCTGCAGAATTGTTCTTGCAGATAACTGGGCCTTTGTTGTCAACATTTTGAAATAGGTTGTCAGTTGCCTTTATTTGTCTGGTGTGAGATAAGCCATCTGGGCAGTTGTATTCAAGCTTGCACCCAGGAATGTTATCTCTTGAGAGGGTACTAATTTTGATTTATTTTTGTTGACTGTGTACCCTAGGCATGTTGGAAGTCTTTTCACAAACACCAAATGTTGAAGAAGAATGTCCTTGTTCTCTGCTTGAATTAGACAGTCATGCAAGTAAGGATATATTTGTATTCCTCTTTGTCTGCAGAATGCAATTACTTGTGCCAGGCACTTTGTAAAGACCCTGGGCGCAGTAGATAAGCCAAAGGGCAGTGCAGAGAATTGGTAATGCATTGAACCAGCCTTGAATCTGAGGTATCTTCTGCATGATTGTCTGATTGGAACATCCAGGTATGCCTCTTTTAGGTCTAAAGTCACAAGCCAAGCATTCTTGCCCAGCATGGGCAGAAGCTGCTGCAAAGTCAACATTTTGAATTTTGGAATATCCAGGAAAGTGTTCAGAATAGACAGGTCCAGTATCGGCCTCCAGGCCTTGTCCTTTCTGGGTACCAAGAACAGTCTTGAGTAAAATCCTTGTCCCTGCTCTTCCTCTGGTACTTGCTGAATGGCCCACATGTCCATGAGGGATGAAACTTGTTTTTGTGCCTCTGCCCACTGATTTTGTGGCAGATCTGGCCAGCCGTTTGCCTTTGGCAGAGTATGGAAATGGAATTTGTAGCCTTGTGACACTATATTTAGAACCCACTTGTCCTGGGTTATATGTGCCAATTTTGAGCAAAAAGTGCTAATTTCCCCCCCTAAGGGTGCTGCCAGAAGATAAGTGCTTGGTGTAGGCAGGGGGATGTCATTGGGACTGTTTTCTATATGTTTGTGCTTTATCTTCTCCAGCTTTGGAGGTAGAAGCACCCCATTGTTTTGACCTATAAGAACATTGTGCCTGGGATCTGCCCCTAGGGCATCTGGATCTGCCCCTATGAGGTCTGTCTGACACAGGAAAGGACCAATTTTTGGTAGGTCAGTGTTAACTAAACCTAGGTGGCTGTACTTGTAAAAAATCTTTAACAGTTTGCATAGATTTAGCTTTGTCTTCCATTTTCTTTAACACCTCTTCTGCCTTAACACCAAACAAAGTATCATGCTGTAAAGGTGCATCTAGTAATTTAACTTTAACATGATCAGGCAGATTTTGTTCCTTTAACCAAGCATGCCTCCTAATTATAGAACCTGTAACTGCGGCCCTGCAGGCCTCCAAAGAATCAAAACCACATTGCAAAGTATGCTTTCCAACTTGTTCAGCTGCATGCAATAAATCCTGCATTTCCTTGTTTTCAGCACACTCAGAATTTAACATCATTTTCTGTTTAAGCAATCCCATGACATGTTGCTGATACTTGAGCATATGAAACTGACAGTTTAAGGCCCTTATAGCCAAAGTTGCAGATGTGTAAACCTTTTTTTCCCCATCTATCCAGAGCCTTTGAATCTCTGTCAGAGGGGGTTGGGTTTTTTGCTGTCGATGCCTTAACACCCTTTGGACCCTGTGAAATAGTTTCTGGGTCAGCAGCAGGGTTTTTAAGAAGAAATTTGTGTGAGTCAGGAACCCTGTAATATCTGTCAGGCTTAACAGGAGCTGGAGGTAAGGAGTCAGGGGTCAAACTAGACTCCGAAAACACATCATCTACAATGTCTAACACAGGGAGAATGGCTAGAGGCCTGTGCTGAGGTAGTAAAAGGAAATCCCTGAGCCTCTTTTTAGATTCTGAAAAATCTTGGCTTTCCCAGTGAAAATACTCCCTCATGGTATGCAAGGTTTCCCCAAGGGAATAATCCTCAAGAGGTGATGCTGAAGGAATAGATTCTTCAGCATCAGAATCCTCATAGGGGGGTAAAGAATATCCCTGATCAGAAGAGGAATCAGAAGAAATAGAAACCTGATCTGAAGAATCATAGTCAGAGTCTTGCCTGGGCCTCTTATCAGGAGGGGGATGGGAACCCCGGATCAAGGTAATCAGGTCTTCGGCCATTTTGATCATCTGTTTTTTAGGCATAGAGGCCTGTACACGTGGCTCATGAGTTTGTTTCTTTGCTTTAGAAGATGCTTTAGTCTTTGTCTTTGAAGCCGAAGTCGTTTTAATGTAAAGATCTTGAGGTCTGAATACACCCTCAGAAGCCGGTATCTGCTCAGTGGCTCCGGACCCATCTGAGGGATTAGTGTCCGAGGCTCCAATACCTTGAGTATCCAGTGGCATGGCCGACTCCACATGGGAGTCGGTAGCGGCCTGCGACTCTAAAGTAGTGGGTGTCAGGGGCTGCGAAAGCACCTCACTGAGAACTGGCGACTGGCTTAGGAGAAGCTTCGTCATCGGTTTTGGGCCTCGGTTGTTCTTCTCTATCCTTTTCCTTGAATTTTTTGTGAACTCCGGTAGTCGAATAGCTATCCGATGACATTTTAGGATAATTAAACCGGCTACCAAAATACTTTAAAGCAAAATTATACCAATGCTTAATAGTACGTTGGTTAAATCTAGCACAAAATCGACAACCAGTAACGTTGTGATCAGGGCCTAGGAAAGGAATACAGTAAGAATGAAAATCCTTATGAGGTATTTGCTTAAAGTAATACAATTATTAACTTTTTCTGACATCGGTCTGGAGCAAGAACAAAGTTTCCCCAACGAGGCACTTAGCTTTAATGAAGACTTTGGTTCTGAAACTCAAACACGAAAATTTCAGGAGTCGGCTGACCGGCACTTGCAAATTGCTTCTGCTTCGGGCACCGCGTGGCAAGAAAGACTGAAGAAAATGGCGTTGGCTGCTTCTTTTATACCCCTGACGACCTGACTTCAGGGAAGGGGCGACAGCAGCTGACACAGGACCCAAGACTTTAGAATTCAGGCCGGCTGAGGGCAACCTGCCAGCGGGATTACCCAAATGTAATGACTGCAACAGTGAAACACGAAGAACATCCCCATCCACATCAATTAATTGAAATATCCCAGTGCTCCCCCCTTCCAACTCTATATCCCAGCAAAAACAAAAAGATGAAAAGACCCCCTTTACTGCCTTCAGGTCTTGGCTAACTACTCAGACATTGAGCTACCAAACTTCAACCCAACAGTGGTTATAACTGTAAAACTCAAAAGACAGGCACAGCAGATCAACAAGAGATGTTTATTTTCACTTCACAAACAAACCTCACAGTACAGAAACAAAAACAATAACGCTGCTACAGTTCTCAGCGCGTTTTCATCGACATGCACTTCATCAGAAAAGCTAAACAGTGCTCAGTGTGCTGAATTTATAAGTCAGATGTTATTTGAATCTACCAATGGTGTTTCCTAACTAATTAAAATGTTAATACAGTCAATTAACATCCTTGTTATTGAAATTACAGATTTCTTAACAAAATCAAAGTGAACAATATCACCATCTAGTGGTGAAACAAAAACTTTACAGGTAAGAATACATAGTAAAAATGTATATAAATATTGTATGCTCTAAAAAACATTTTAATTAATACATAAAAAAAAAAAAACATTTTAATTAATACATAAAAATGTACCTGTGTGCAAAATGTTTGAAAAACATGTAAAAATATATGCATGAAAAATATTAAAATGTGTATAAAATATATATATATATATATATATATATATATATATATATATATATATATAAGTACAACTGATATATGGGTGAGTGGTTATAACTTGGCTGATCTCACCTTTAATACAGGTTTTAGAGAGAGCATTTCATTTAAACCTGGGTGACTGCTAGCCTCAAGCATTAATTGCCAAAATAACTCTCGGTATTCTAAAGAGGCCTCCCAAGGACCACCCCTGGGATCGGGGGATAATACCTCTATGACGAAGAATAGGAATTTTGCAGATTTACTTGTTAAACTATGTTTAAACAAAGCATCATTGGTGTTTTCTTTCCTTACGTCATACAGCTGCTCATACACCCTTTGTCTCAGCCTTCTCTCGGTTTTCCCTATAAAAAAGAGCCCTCCGCTGTAACAATGGGTCTACGAGGTGGGTCCAAGTGGTTCTTGTGGACCTTAGATATACCAAAAATAGAAGGAATTTTTGGTTTCTCAACATGTAGGTAGTTGTAAGTTTCTAAGTCAGTAAGCCCCTCAAGAAGTAAGTCGTTAAGACATATTGAAACTTTCCTTTTCGCAATGTTAAAGTCATTCAAGGACACTCTTTCATATGTATTTTCATCATTCAACATGTTTAGCATTTTGACTTCATAGTCTATTTGGTCCATCAGAACCATCATGACTCTAAGATTTTTGTCTGTTCTACAAGAATCAAGGATGTTGAATTCATCCTTTGTGAGACTGGGGGGTACTTTATTAAATTTAAGCTCATCTCTAAGATGCTTCTCTAAAACATTTTCAAAATGTCTGAGCTGTGGCTGTAACGGTGGGTTAAAAGTGCTCTTTTTCTTTAAAACACTAGTACTCTTGCTTTTATCTAAACCATTAAAAAGTATCTCAAAGTTCTTTTGTCTCACAAACATTTTAACATCCACCAATAAATCAACCATGTTGGCTTTGACCCTGGGAATGTAGGTAATACCTTTGGAAAACAAGTTGAAATGTGTTTTGGTGACAGTGAGATTAGTGTAGTTAAATATTTTAAAACCTTTATAACTGTATACACATTCATTGATAATTATGTCTTCTACAGTTTTTATTTCCACTGCCTGTTCCTTTGATTTTGGTAAAAATTCCGGTTGTTGTAGTTTATGGGTTCTTTCTTTTTCAACCTTTCGGATCTCTGTGGGGAGGGGTATTCTAAAGGGTCAGTTTCATTATGAAATGGACCTTGGTCATTGCACATGTCATGGTTGTCAAAAACCTCGTTGTATGCCACATATTCGTGGTTGGAATATTTATTGTTGTTACCCCCCCCCCCCATTTTTGGTGAAGGGTAATGTGTGTTATTACCATATTCAATCATGTCTCTATCAATTTTCTTAGCTTTTCTTTCAAATACTTTCATGCATTTTAACTCAACATCCTTCAACATGTCATAATATTTGTTTATCTCAGTTTCAATACCAAATAACAAGTCATTCACAATTTTCTGATTGATTTCATCAATTGTAACATATAACTTTTCCATTTCTACTTCATTGTTGACATAATATCTAAACTGCACCTATCAAATGCAGTAATTAAATCTTTATGAAACTATGAGCCTTCCCTTTTGTTGAGAAACCAAAAATTCCTTCTATTTTTGGTATACCTAAGGTCCACAAGAACCACTTGGACCCACCTCTTAGACCCATTGTTACAGCAGAGGGCTCTTTGACAGCCCCCCTAGCCAAATATATTGACTTCCATTTGAAGCCATTTGTATTGGAACATTCCAACATTTTAAAAGACTCGTGGGATTTTTTGAAACACATCGATGCCCTACAGAAAACAAATACCCAATTTTTTATTTCTTTGGATGTGGTGGACCTATTTACTTGTATTCCCCAAGAAACAGGTCTTTTATGGTTTGAGCAATTTTTGGAGAGTCAAATTTCCATTTCTTTCAACAAGTTTCATACCTGTTTGATTCTTATGGACGTAATTTTGAAAAACAATTTTATATACTTTCAGGGTGAGTATTACAGACAATTAAAGGGTGTAGCCATGGGTGCACATTGTGCCCCCTTATATGCCAACATTATATTACTCAGTTGGGAAAATAAATTTGTTTTCAATTCCCATTTCAAAATTTTGTGGAATTACTATGGTCGTTTTTTGGACGACATTTGTCTTTTTTGGAATGGCACTGCTGACCAGTTTCTTGAGTTTTATGAATATGTCTCACATACCACTGATTTTCTAAAATTTACTTACAAAATAGACAGTTCCCAACTTAGTTTTTTAGATGTGAGCATACAGAGAACAAATCAGGGGTTGAAATCTAAAATTTATAGGAAGGAGACCTTTTCTAACACCTACTTGTATTTTTCTAGTTCTCACCCCCCTTATCAAAAGAAGGCAATTGTCAAGGGTCAGCTAGTAAGAGCTAGCAGGATGACCTCAGATGAGACAGATTTCCAGATAGAATGTGAATTTATTGCAAGTATGTTTCGAGAAAGAGGTTACCCTGATGATTTGTTAGAAAGACTGATACAAGACGTTAAAACAGCAAGGACCACAAGGTTTTTGCCTATCTTGGGGAATTCAACAAATATTTTTGGCAACACCAACACTAAAAACAATTCTCCAGTAGATATAAAACACTACAATTCAGCTTTGACTATTACTTTCAACAGCAAAACCAACATAGTTAAAAATATTATCAATGATGAGTGGAATAGGTTTGCCAGTTTTTCAGATTTGAATCTGAACTTTGAAGAACCCTTAAAAGTAGTATTTAAAAAAGGACGATCCCAGGGGTGGTCCTTGGGAGGCCTCTATGGAATACCGAGAAATATTTTGGCAATTAATGCTTGAGGCTAGCAGTCACCCAGGTTTAAATGAAATGATCTCTCTAAAATCTGTATTAAAGTTGAGATCAGCCAAGTTATAACCACTCACCCATATATCAGTTGTACTTATATATATATTTATATACATATATATATATATATATATATATATATATATATATATATATATATATATTTTTTTTTTTTTATACACATTTTAATATTTTTCATACATATATTTTTACATGTTTTTCAAACATTTTGCACACAGGTACATTTTTTATGTATTAATTAAAATGTTTTTTTTATGTATTAATTAAAATGTTTTTTAGAGCATACAATATTTATATACATTTTTACTATGTATTCTTACCTGTAAAGTTTTTGTTTCACCACTAGATGGTGATATTGTTCACTTTGATTTTGTTAAGAAATCTGTAATTTCAATAACAAGGATGTTAATTGAATGTATTAACATTTTAATTAGTTAGGAGACACCACTGGTAGATTCAGATAACATCTGACTTATAAATTCAGCACACTGAGCACTGTTTAGCTTTTCTGATGAAGTGAACGTCGACAAAATGTGCTGAGAACTGTAGCAGTGTTATTGTTTTTGTTTCTGTACTGTGAGGTTTGTTCGTGGAGTGAAAATAAACATCTCTTGCTGATCTGCTGTGCCTGTCTTTTGAGTTTACCAGTGTGAGTTTGGGCACATTGACCACTTATTTTTATTTACCAGTTATAACTGTACCCCATCTGTGGATGACCCCCAAATCCCTCCAATTAAACCTAAACACCAGCTACACCAAACCCCTGCCACATCTCATCCTTAATAGTCCCTGCAGCACTCTCATAACCCGCCAGCAGTGTCACATGCCAGAAAAAGGAGATCCCAACTCTAACCCTCTTTTTGTTAATGCACCCCAAGGGTTCCACCCCTGAATGGGAGGGTTGACTTGGCTGGATTGTAAGAACCCTGTAGCTGTTAGCCTAATAACCTCCTATGATTGTTGTGACTCATCTCTACCTCTGGGAACCTCACACTCCCCATAAATAATCCCCAGTGTTTTACCCTACTCGCAACCTACTTCTACCTCATTCACCTTCATGAACCAAAACACAGTACTCTGACGTACCTTAATGAATCCACATAAGTAGGGTTACCTGTGACCTCACTGTGCTCCACTCCAGCCAGCAGCACATCCACCTCAGCAGACTCCATTACCTTGCAGTGCTGCTCCCCTCAGACCACTGACTGTTAATCACTCTGCACACTGCCCTTTGTGGCCTCATATGCACCACTCTGTCAACCAGACATCCACTGCAACAGCCTCTATTACCTTTTGAGCCTCCTTCATTCTGGCCATCGACTGAGGTCCACTCTACACCTTCCCACCTACAAAAGAAAAAAAAGAGTGTACGTTCACGGCACATATTTATACAATGCTTCTGAATGACCACATTAAGCCCTCTACTTCCACCATCTGCGAGCTCCCTATGTAATGCTACAGCATCTGGAACACTCACTATAATGCCACAATCTGCAAAGGGAAAGAAAAGTAAATCCTCTAAAATGCATTAGTGAGGGTTCCACCTTTTCCCTGTTTGTTCCATATTATAGCGTATTCCATATTCCTCGTTTGTTTCTCCTTCCATTACCAGTCAATGCAATGAAAATTTCTAAACCACTCCATACCTTCGGCAGTACAGGAGATTATGGACCCTGTGGCAACATCAGTGATAATAGAGGCTTTGCCTGACATAACACCCTATAACATTACCCAACCTTCTACAGGTTTCCAAATACATTCCTACCTAATTTAAAAATTTTCTGTGAAAACAGTGCTGCCCTATTCCACAAAACTGGTGTTCCATCAATGAGAATCTTCTGAAGGATAGCAGTGTAAAACCAGCTGTTATCCCAAATAAAGGCTCTGCACCAACCCAAGTCTTCTGATGTGCATGCAGCATATACAGTAAGCGTGCATATGAACACTACAGTGATTTGGCCAAAGCCAAAATGGTATACGACAGACAAAATGATGCCCAAACACCTGTACACCCTACAAACTCTTGGGTAACCAAGAGACATGCTACTGTACAGCACTGCAACTGAATGACCCCTAATTACAGCTCTTACAAACTATTGCTGACCCCCATTACAAAGAATGCTCTCATAGAGGTAACAATCTGAGGCCCAATTACCACTTGGCTAAACATTGCATAGTTATGACCAAAGCACCCGAACTATTACAGGTGTAGCTAGACTGCAAGAAACAGCCTAGTAACTCCTAGCCTTAATCCTCTGTAACAGGTACTAAATAAAAGTCAGAAACTACTGTGTTCATGTCTATGTAATATGTTAAAGCCTTTGCCCAAGCATCTGCTAAAAATAAGTGATTGTCCAGTTGTACCCCCCAGTAATTTTTTTTTTGTATGATAGTGCAGACTTTATTCTATGAATGCAGCTTAACTGAGATCACCATACTGGGGCATAAAATTAAATCAGTTGCAGTAATGTGATTGTGATTCAGCTATGGTACCATTTCAGCTGCAGAAACAAGTGGCAATACCATTGAGAACCCTTCAGAGCTCGAACAATCTAAATTATGAAATGCCATTGGCCACTGCTCCAGCTGTGCATAATCTTCAGATGTACAAAAGCCCAAATAGAGACTACACCAAAATGGTGCTCTTACAAATGTAAGAAACTAGTATTACATGCTTGCCCTGCCACCATACCTCTCAACCACCTAGAGCGTGAATTTTGATGTTTTGTGAAAATCTGGTCAGAACCCCAAGCAAAAAAAAATATATATATATATATATATATATATATATATATATATATATATATATATATATATATATTTTTTTTTTTATTTTATTTAAACATTGCTGTCCCGAACTTAGTTGATACCCTGGTGTTGTATCAGCACAGATTCTCTGAAAAGTGGAAACCCAAAAATCATCATCCGCCATCATTCCCCACCCTCAAGCCTCCATGACCCATCATTAACAGACAAAAAGACAACTGTATGAAAACTAACCCACCTGATACAGAATTCCAGTCATTCTTCGTATTACTGAAGAGCATGCCTCCCAGGTATGTAAGCTTCAGCAATGAGCAACAAAGAAACGGTCGAGAAACAAAACCTATCAGCCTTAATTTAAACTTATAAAATGCTCAGGAAAGAATTAATAAAAAGAGGGTGTAATTATGGAGATCCTATTCCCTCATCTTGTTAACTGAGGTATAACCTGGCAACTGTACACACGATAAAAAAAAAAAAAAACGCACTTAAGGAGGAAAAAAAGCAAAATGAATCACTCATCCGCCTCCCAAAGAACCCCCCACCCTCTATCTAAACAGAGCAACCCAGCTACCATGACAGCCCAAACCCATCTGCCAAGAAACAGCAAGACAGCAGTCATTCCAAGATATGAGTGACAAAACATAATGAATCAATCACCAGATGAAAGATGCGGGACCACAAAACAAAAACACACTAACATGAAACAAGAAACCCATGTGCATATTGCCTGTCACTTTCTAATAGAAATATCAGGAGAGCCAGCCATAAACATCCTAGAAGGCGGTCGGGTATAACTGATTTTCAAATTACCAAGTATGGGTTCTTTAACTCAAACCAACCTGCTATTATGTTCAAACAATGATGGTGTGCTGTAAGGATGTTAACCTGTCTGCTGACGTCATCTGTGCAAATCTCCCACATACTCCTAGAGCGTGAAACCAGCTGGACACCATGGGATGATGAACCAGTTTTTTTTTTGTTTTTTTTTTATTATTATACAGGCTCACTCCTGGGAACATAAAACGTGTATGAAGTTTATAAGGAGCCCATCCAAATCATGTAGCAGATGGACTGTGAAACTTAATTACGATGTGCACACACACTCATGGTTCATGTCACTCCCCACCCTCCCCCAACAGTCAAGGTCATAGTGCACCTGCACGAAGAGCCTCTTGGCCCACGAAAACTCCTTAAACTGAGATGTACCACTTGGCCAAGCACTAGCAAAACCACAGAACCACCGGGACAACCCTCTGCAATGAAATCTTTTAAGAGGAAGCACCACCACCATCCCCCCCATGTATTACGGCATGTAACTGAAACCTCCCCAAAACCTCAGAAGAGGGAATCTGCAATGCAAAGATTTAGTCATACTTTAAAACCTTGTACCTGAAACTACCACTCACAGCCATAAAGCATCAGCGCCAACTGCAGGACCTGATTCACCCCTGACCTTACTTCATACTCACCCTTAATAACCACATTAACTAAAATAACCGAATTAGGAAAGATAAAGCAAACAGGCCAATGAAAAGTTATTAAATGCTAAAAACCCATTCAATCCAATGCACTGGACCCATCCACTTATTGCTTGGACCTGCCGAGGACAAGTTACTAATTTTCAAATCGACTGTAGTCCCCAGTTTATGCAACATATACCCTTTATCACCTACTCCTTAACAAATAACTATCACAACTAAGAACCTCAACAACCCAAGATCCTTTGAACACTTATAGTTACAACTATAGTACTGGAGAGAAAAAAAAATTATTATACCATATCACCCTACTCGCCTCTTCAGTCATATCACTATTAATACCACTATTAACCCCAAGGCCTACCTGACCACCACAGTTCCTGCCGGTTATCTTGGACGTAACCCTGCTCTGTAGCAAGTTCACACCAAAATGTGATTCCTTACCCAGTTACACTTGCATAAACCCCCTAAGCCCCTCCCTACCTTACCTCATTTCCTCCTCCTTCCCATGTAACCCTTACCTCCCCTACCTTCTCACTCCTACTAATATATTTATCCAACCCCATTCTGAAGATGTCCCTGGACAAATTGGTTTGTTACCAAACCTCATATATTCTTAGGCATCATTCAGTATATAGCATAACAACTGGTTAAAATGTAAGCACTCATGCTTGCATTTACCATGTTTAAATGTTTGCAGAAAAGCAACATTTACTGAAGTGCTCTGGAAAAGCATAACATAAAATTATTTTCCTCAAAGGATCTACTATGACTGAGTAAAAGACCCATAACAACTATAAGTATTATATTGCAAACTTATATTAAATTAAAGACCAAAGTATATTTCATTAAAGTAAATAATGGTTTATCCAAGAATATAGTAAAGTCTGAAAGCAGATGTGAGTTCTTGACAGTATTAAAGTATACTACAGGAGGGGCACACAGTGTGCATTACCAACTGCTGAACCAAAGTGTCTGTGCCTATTAGGGGAGTAATTGAGGTTGTATATTAATACATGTTTATAAGAAATGATTGTAAAGAAAAGTTGATTAAGGAGATCATAAAATACGTCAAATGTTTTTAGATTTTAAAATTTAAATTTAAATGTCAAGTACTAATTTCCAAAAAGTGCAAGTTGTAGATATGAAAGAGAGACTGTTATTTATAAGTATAAGATCTGATGGAAGTACCTCATTTCATCAAAACAATCAGTCAAGATTATTTAGTATGCTGTTTTAAAAATACTCCTGCAATCCTATGTAAAGTTTTTTGGAAGGGTTATATCCTCAAACCCCTATATAGAGAATTTTGTTCTATAGCCCTTTATTTAATATACTTAACTCCAAGGTCAAACCAAGCTGTCCCAAATCATTAAGGCTTTTGATTAAATGTCTTTTTTGTGAAAGAAAAGTTTTGCGGTCTACTTAATTTCATTGAAAAAAAAGCATGTCAGTATTAGTTTCAGTTACTCTGGACTGCTATTTTAAAATGTTACTGCAGCCCTGGGTAAAGTTTTTGGAGGGTGTTGCACCTTCAGCTTCCCCATATGGTGAAACCAATGCTTTAAAACTCAGCTGTCTCTAATGAGGACTTTCAAAAAAATGTTTTGTTTTAAATGTTTTTTACTCTTTAAATGTCAGCACTTAAAAAGAAAAAAAAAAGTCATGGACATTCAGAATTGCCATATCGCTGAAACACCTGATGCCCTTAAAGGGTCATTTGCATATATTCCCATGTTGCCTTTAATAAAGAGGTTTAAGGAATTACACAGTGAATAGTCTAGCCTTGTTAGATTTTTCTTTGGGTTTTTACTGATTAGGTTTTCTGTGTGACCTTTTTACTCATTGTATTACTTTGTTGGTTGGGATATTTTGTAGACACCCTAATGATTATGGATATTAGCTGGGTACGACAACTCTGTGCTTCTAAAGATTAATGACACTTTCTACTTATGCTGTACTGATGATGCCATAAGAAAGCTGAAACAATCATGTCAACAGCTAGTGGGGTTTGGCTTTATTGGCCTGAATTTGTCCATTAACAGTCATGAGCATTCAGAATTATCATATAGCTGCAACACCTGATGTCCTTAAAGGGGTAGTTGCAAATATCCCATGTTGCCTCTAAGACAAGCAAGCAGTTTAAGCAATCACACAGTGGAAACTCTAGCCTTATTAGATTTGGATATTCTAAAAACAGAAAATGCATGCATACCTAAGGAGTTGCAGAAAAGAAAATATCACTTTATTTATGCTGGACCTTAATCCTCTTATGTTATATTTGTCCTCCATGCTAAGAATATCGATGCTTAATTTTTTAACTTATTTGTACTCCTTCACAGAGTTCCATATATAAATACATACACATGTACGCATGCATGCATGTGTTTATTTATTTGTATGTTTGTTTGTTTATATTTTGTTATTCTGGCTGCTACATTGAGCAAAGCCCATTTTCAGTGGGGGTTCAGGGATCCACACTGCCAACAATAGCAAGGCAAGCTTTATAAGACAATGTTTACCATATTATACACATTTGAAGGAAAGTTACAGATAGTACTTTAGAGTGTACTTTTTATGCCAAATGTCTGTGCTGTACAGACAAGATAAGGTAAATATTTTTGTGTTTGAAGAAGGAATCAGAAGACACATAGCACAGCATAAAAATAGTGTGGTGTATGAATCTTCATGAAAAACGGACATGAATTACATGTACTCTAGTTAAAATATATACAATACACCACTGTACTGTAACTTTTCAGTATACATCTTTTCTTGTGGGAATCACCATTATTAGTGAGTTTAGTAGTTAGTAGTGGTAGGGCTAAATGAGCAGGGCACACCAAGTTGAGTAGTAAGGCAACAGAACACAGAATCAGAGGACAAGACGTAGGCTAATGGATGACCAGTGCTGAGGACCAGATAACCAACAGGGAACTTCTCACAACTGACTAATTAAGCATGTTCTTGTAAGTGGAATTAGGTGATAAGATTAGGGTGATCAAGTTATACCTACAAATCCCTTCTACTTCTTACTTTATTCTATGCATGCAAGATATGTGGGTGCCACCCTTTGCTTTCCTACCATCTCATCAGTCATGGAGGACTTGTTACTTATTCATTCTCCCCACCATGTGTACTGCTCAAAGAAGGGTAATTACAGCAATTCTGTCATGCCAAAACATATTACATAGGACACCACTTATGGGAGTTTAGTATGTTTTTCTCTTTGGAAACCCTGCACTACCTTGCAGAGACATCAAACGTAACATTAGACTGCCCAACCCTCTCTTTAACTTTTACCTTTACAAGAAATGAAAACTGGAGAAATAATTTTCTGGGATATCATGATTAAGTTTCTCCAGCTTGAAACCTGGATTCACAATTGCTACCTGGTTTTAAGAGTGCTCTCTGAATATTACCCAGTACCTCAATATTTATCTTCCAGTCACAAATGGCAATACGTTCCACCTTTCCAGAAATTACAGGCCTGGTTCCCATAGCAGAGGTCAAGTATAGCTATAACTTTCAAATGGCTTCAGGCATTGTCTCTCTGCAGGAGCTTCCTGTCTGCCTGATAATAACCCAAAGTAGCTTCATGCCCAGTGTTTAAATGGTGGTCATAAGAAACATGGCAATGTCAAAATCCACGGACCACTTTTACATCCTCATAAGATTTAACAGCTTCCTAAATGCTATACCCTTGTATGGTCAAGTAGTGCTCACCAGTCCAGGCGATTTTAATCTTCATGACCACAGCAGAATACAGGTATATCTGGACAACACCCTGTTACATCTTATCAAAATTCCAAATAGTGAGTGATGCTACCAAACAATTTCTCATCAGGCAATCAGTGTCTATGAAACCTGGTCCTGAATGGCAAGCCCAACAAAACCTCATTTCCTCCAAGTTATTTCATCAAACTTGAGCAACTGCTGTGCTATTTGCTATAGCATTTAAATAAATACTCACCATTTTTTGAGCATTAATAAAGTTTTGGCCATTTTTTCAGAATCATGAGTATCTGGTCAGTTTGATGGTGTATAGCATAAGCTCATCCCTGTCTCTGTTTATTGGCCTGATTATTGCCTTCAGATCTAGAGGACCTGTCAAGGGGAAAGAATTTAGCAGCCAGTGGTCATGTGTACTCTATATTGTTTTTACCCATCTTGGTACTCCCTTGGTACAGGCTGTGGTGTTTGCAGCTGGCAGACAAGAAATAGAGAAGTACAGACGTGTCTACAGTGGGGGAACTTCTACATGCTTTCTGCATTTATACCATCACAATTTAGGAGCTGCAAAGAGGAGAGGTGGAACACCGAGGAAGGGAAATAGAAAAAAGAACAATGAATATTTCCTCTTACTATACCTATCCAAAATAGATTGAATATGATATATAGGGTGCTAAGGATACATTACTGTACTTCCTCAGTACCTCTGCCATTGAGCAGCAGCCTTGTCCTACAGATACTAGGTAACTAATCCAAAGTTCTATGTATGCCCTGGCATGTGAAAATGTTCACACTAGAAAAAGAAATGTACTTGCAACATCAATATCCCTAACAACTTGTTTGACTAACTGGAATTTATTAAACAGCATAACAATTCCATACAGCTAATAAAAACTTGTAAGGCAAGTTTTCTTCATGGCAGGATTTTCCTCACTAAAGGGGTACATTTTCAACCTCTCCCCCTCCTTATCTGACCATAATTATAACAATAAAGTTCAAGATGTCTTGTATTTGTCACAGTAATACAAATATTCATATTCAAGGATTTACAGAAATACCTATTTTCCATAATGTAAAGACAACATTTTCAGAAAGCTTAATCTTTCTGTAAGCATACAAATTCCCAGCGATGGTATGGATTTATTTGGAAACGTACAATCATTATTGCAGACTGGGCTATTACATAAATAAATATATATATATATATATATATATATATATATATATATATATATATATATATATATATATATGCATGTACATGTGTGCAGGTGTGTGTGTGTGTGTGTGTGTGTGTGTGTGTGTGTGTATGTGTGCACTTGTGAGTGTGTGTGTACACACACACACAAACACACACACTCACTCATAGACGTTTTGTGTGTGTGTGTGTGTGTGTGTGTGTGTGTGTGTGTGTGTGTGTGTTTGTGTGTGTGTGTGTGTGTGTGTGTGTATGTGTGTGTATATTACATATATATATATATATATATATATATATATATATATATATATATATATATATATATATATATACATTGTGTTATACATACATACATACATATATTTTTTTAAGATAAAATCATCAATACTAGCTGATTTTTGATCAGTTGTACCAGCTTTTTTCGCTCATTAATGAAAAGTCACTGAATGGAAGTTAAAGCACCTATATAAACAGACACACACAAACACACACACACACACGTACACATATACACACACGCACACACGCACACACACACACACACACACACACACACACACACACACACACACACACACACACGCGTACACATATGCACACATGCACATGTGTTTATGTATGTAACAGCACAGATGGCCTACTGTAAAGGTTTTATGTTTCCAAATAAATGAGTGGCATCACTGAGACATTATGTAAATAGTTTGTATGCCTACAAAAACATTAACTTTCTCAAAATATTCTGTTTGCATCATGCAGATTGGGGGAGATTTGTGCAATATCTTGAATAAAAGTTATAGAATGCAGTTACAATAGAACCATCATGAGGCATATTTGCATTACCATGATACATACAATACATTTTGAAGTTTAATAAACTTCATTGTTATAATTATGGTTGCATTAAGAGGGAGAGGTTGAAATGTGCCCTTTTAGTGTGGAAAGATCTTAATGTGATGAAAACTTGGCTTGGAGAGTTTTATTAGCTGCTTAGATTTGTTATGCAATTCGGTGAATTCCACCTCATCATAAGAGGTGTTAGTAATGCTGGTGTTTTATCAGTTTCCTTTTCATGTTTCTACATTTTTACACAAGTATATCAACTGAGATTACTCTCCTGGTATCTGCAGGACAAGACTTCTGTTTAGTGGCAGAAGCAGACTGAGGAAGTCCAGTAATGCATCCAGAACACATTTATGGTACAACAGCATTTTCCTGTTTGTTTTGGACTGGTAAAATAAGAAAGGAAAGTCAGAGTTCTTTCTCTATTTCTCTACCTCAGTATTCCACCTCTCATCTATGCAGCTCTGAAGTTGTGATAGTGTGCACATGTGATAAATGCACAAAACATGTGCAAGTTCCCCATAGTGGTATATGTCTGAACCTTGATTGCTTTTTGGATAGTATTCATAAGCTAGCACATTGTAGTTGCACAGTACATACCACAGAGCACGACATGGTCTATTGCTGCTTGGATATGCATCAGGGTTTGCATAGCACTGTTAGCTGGTGAAAAGGAGTGCATAGTAAATTAGTTGAGTGACGTTCTGGAGACTCCTGTCATTAGGCAGTCTTACTGGAGAAGTCATGCTATCACTGTGCATATGACTGGAGTGGTCAGCATCATAGGAAGCATGCCCAGGCATGCTTAAGACTATGCACATTCATGCGCACAATGAAATGCCACATTATTGCTACATACATGGTCCAGTCGGGCCAGGAAGGGCCAGCATATCACAGTACCAACTCAGATCATCATTCGAAGGGAGAGGAAGGGAAGAGATAGAAAAGTCAGAAATGTGAGAATATGAAGCAGAGCAAAACAAAAGGGTAAAACCATAAAGGAATATCTGGTGGGGGTAGGCATTTCTTATGGAAAAGACTCCCATTCTTCATTTAAAGAGAGGAAGAACTGTCGGGGATTGAAGTATGGAATGGTTATGAGAGGGACAGAGGGAAAGGGAGAAGGGAAGGTTGCGGTGGCACACAACACATAAAATACAGACACAGAAGGATAGGGGTGGTAGTGAGACAAAAGGTAGATACACTAGTTGATGAACACAGAAGTAGACAGACAGGCAGAGGGTAGAGACCTGGTGAAGAGGAGACTGGACAAAAAACAAGGTATAGGGAGAGAAATAATGTGGCATAACACATGGGTAAGACATAGGACAGTGCATATGGTGGATGCCACTTGGCCGAGGTGTCAACTCACAAAGACTTCAGTCTCCTGCATGGCTAGCATCATATGCAGGCCATGCCTCTGTTGGCCCAGTGGTTGGAGCTTGCCAGTTCTGTCATTCAACCAGCCATGCTAGGATGTGCTCCATGGTTATGATACAGGGAACCAGCTGTCAGCACCTTCAACATCCATAGCTTATGCTGATGGCAGGAGACCACAAGGGGCCCCTTTGGGCAGTATTAGAAAAGGAGCTCCATTCTTCTCCTGAGTAGTAACAAGAGGAACCAGTGATCCTTAGAGGTTACTTTCAGCAGGGTGACCTCTATCTCCCTGCTGAGAAAAAAAGCTTTTTTGACCACCGGCAATGCAGCACTATAGGTGTTAATGGTGCAGGTTGTGGTGACCACTGCTGCTTCATGCCAGCACTAGATCTAGACGTGTAGAAGGAAGAGAAAACAAAAAGAGAGCTCATTAGTGCACCCATATGTTACACCTGCTATTAAAACATATTCTACTCAACCTGGTGGACTTCTTTGAGAAGGTCACCAAAGCTATGGATGAGGACAAAACCATTCACACTTTCTACCTTGGCCTGGCTAAGGCATTTGACACAATACCCCACTTGGGCATTGTTGACAAATTCATGAGGTTAGTTACAAACCCATATGTCACCCGGTGGATAGCCAACTGGCTCACAGACAGGACCCAAGAAGTTAGAATTGGGGAGTCCACCTCTACAAAGATGCCAGTCACAAGTGGAGTCCCTCAGGGATCAGTCCTTGAACTACTCCTTTTTGGCATTTATGTCTCAGAAGTCAAGGCCAATGTCAGTGGTCTCTGGCTAACTAAAGTTGCAGATGATTGCAAATTAGGAGCTGTCATTGAATCTCACACTGACACAAATATTCTCCAGGGAGAGGCTGACAGAGGCAAACAACTGGTGTCAGAGTCATGGACTAAAACTAAATGCGAAGAATTGCATAATAGCATCCTTTGGGAAGTCATCCATCCCTGGTAACTATCATACTGACAACACACCCCTTAGAGTTGACTCAGTAGTCAGGGATCTGGGGACACACAGAGATAGCAATCTAGCTTTTGATCATCATGTGTCGACAGTGGTGAGGAAATCATTCTATTTTGCGCAACTTATAAACAAAGGTATGGCATCTAAATCCAAGAAAGTCATTGTCCCACTGTATTTGGCATTCATCAGACCTATCATTGAGTACAATACCCCCTTTGGTATGTATCTAACCAGGCATATCTAACAGTTGGAACATCCACAGAGGTTCCTCACTAAAAGAATACAGGGAGTAAGTAATATGCCCTATGCAGACTGCCTCAAGGCCCTATCCCTGTATTCTGTCTCCTACAGGCTTTTGAGGGGAGATCTATGGCTGGCATACAGGGAATTAGCAGATTTCACTCTGATGGACCTCCTGCATATCCACAAAACAAACAGCACCAAAATTATCCATTCTAAAAACTTTAACATTGCCTGTGATATAAATAGGACCTGCTGGAGAGATAGGTATGTATCCAGGAGACTACCCCACCTATGGAATAAGCTCCCCATCCATGTGAAGCAGTTCTTCCCTAACCCAATTCAAGTGCAACTTGGACAATTGGATGGGGAACCGGAAATTCATCCCTGGTTTGGCACCTATGTCTCTAATGGACACAGGTAACCTGAAAATGGTTCATCTCCCAGGCCAGTGCTTACACTTATCAAGGGTATCAGAACTTGTCAGAGATTTGGGATGCATGGCTAGGCTTAATAAAAGCCTTTGTGGTCATTAGCCTAGTAAACACCTATGAACTTGGGTTCTCATGCCCATCTGGGGAGGACACATGTTCATGTACACCTCATGATAGCTCTCCAAAGGAGGCTGGGGACATGCATGGGGATGTAGTCTAAGGGAAGGTAGGGGCATTAACTGAGTCATCCCAGAGGTGCGACAATGCACCAGCATGCTCCACTGTATGGCCTCTTCCAGATGTTACAAGTGTGCACGATGGGTGGGGAAGTTAAGGAGTTAAGGTATAATACAAAATACTCCCGATTGCAGTATGATCCTGCATCAAGATCTTTTATCTCTCCACTGACCCCAGACTTGATTAAGGGGGAACTGGTAGACCTGGTGAATGTGCTGAATACATGGTGGCAAGCCAATGTTCAGCTGTAAGAAAAAAAAAAGAAATTAAAAAAAAAGGTTTGTGGAAGAATAACTGATGTGATACTGCATCCCGAAAGCAAACCACAGGACATCGCCAAGAACATGTCCACTGTGGGAAGTGGACTACCAACATAGAAGTTGCTTATAGAGGTGGAGGATTTCCTAGTGTCCCTGTCTGGAGAGGTAACAGTGGTGGTCTGGACATGGGAGCCGGGCTGCTGATGAATACACAAATGACTGTAGGGGATGTACCAGGTTAGTATTAACTGTTACATTGCCATATTCGATAGTGTACTGCATGCAAAGCAGAATTTATTCAGCAAGAAAAGTCTGCATGTTTGCCCTACAGGAAGCACCGGTTTGCATCTGCAATGCCTTGCAGAACAAGGTGTGTATGTATCTATATGGTGTTTATGGATTATCTCATATAACGGTATGCCTTCTGGAAGGAGTAACTATTATAGAGCTGCTACTGATATCTCATTTTTATGCTCTCACGTGTTCTACTGGTGGAGGGTCTAGGGAAGTTGGACAGCACATGTCTGATGTCAGCAGGTCACTTGTAGCTGCTGCTGATGGCAATGTGCACACAGTCTCATATCACAGTGGCACTATCAGCATTACTAACACTGGAGGGTCCCCCCCCCCCCACACACACACACATATGAGGAGCCTGTAAAGAGATAGGTTGAAGCCCCCCAAGCCTCACCAGTGTTTGCTAGATGTCCTGTAAGTGTGAACCCCACCTAGACTAAACAGAAGTCCCCATGCCAAATGGTACATGTGAGCTGTACTGCTTCTGACATGCATCTACGTCCCACAGAAGATAGTTGTGATGGTCTGTGGCACCACCATGACTCCAAGTCGGTTCCTGACTTTGGTGCAAGACTTGGCATTAATCGTCAGATGTGCAGGCCAGTGATCCAGGCACAGAGAGCTGTTATCCACACCACTGTGGAGAAGGCAAGTGCACTATGTGGCCTGCAGGAAAACATTCAACACTTGCATGGATTGCAGGATGCTATCCAGCACCTGAACAGTGACATGGAATATTGAAACAGGGAGTAGATGGTGGTGCTCAAGTCACTAGTGACTGACATGACATCCACTGGTTCATCCATAAGGCAAATGGTAACTGATCTCCAGTTAGCCACTAAAGTACCTCTTGTCCATGGCCATGGAAGGGTCTAGATATGAAGTAGCCATTCACAGGCCAGGCACAGCCAGATGACTCATCATTTCTAAGACAGCATCACTATTGGTTCAGGCCACAAAAGCTATCACATCTGCCTGTGGCCGGTCTCATATACATGTTAACTGATACACCTCAGGCTCCACTAGATACCTCACCAAGCTGTACACTCTCAGTCCCATAGTTCAGTACCATCAATATCTCCCATGGGTTGATGGAGTGCCATATCTATTCATGGCTAACTTCCTGGTTGTGGGCACATTGGCATGAGATACCCATCACTGTGCATCTGCACACTGCCATAATTCTACACCATTATTGCTGTGCATGGCATCAAGCCCTGAGACCATAAGCCATTATAGTATACATTGCTAACATTCATGACACAGCAACTCCAACCCACCACTGGAAGAAGAGATCCCTGACTCCCCCTCAACCTGCTACCAGACAACGTGGCTACCACATCCACCTCCCATGGCCTCCTATGACCCTGGCCCATATGAAAACATTGCTATCATATGTCAGTATATCCTCCCAACCTGTGCAAATGATCATGACTGTGCCCTGCTTTACCCCCTAATTTATGTGGGTAAGGTAATGTCTGAAACACAGGGTGGCCACTATATACACTGTATTCCATAGCTTGGGTGAGATAATACATGCACCATTTTAGTCTGTGTTGTCTAACTTATTGTCCATAGTTGTGGACCAGATAACACCTCTTTACCAGCGTTGCTATGTACTGTGCCTATCTCTGCCTTGCATAAGGTCCTGCTGTTCCAACAGGTGTGGAGATGCATGCAGGATGTGTCCCTATTGCTGAAGCTGTTACTGCACAACTATGTTATGTAGCATGGTGAACACTGCAAAGATCTTTTTGCTGGGCTCAGATGAATATTGCAGTGCCCCACCAGATATTTATTTATTTCAGTTTCATAACTGGAGAAGTCCACTGGGCCAAGAATTGCCCGTTTTCAGTGGAGGCTGAGGGAGAAAAGTTCTAAGGACAGTTACAAACATATATAAAGTTACATACATATATTAAAATAGTCAGCTTACAAACATACTTAATGTAATGTAGTTTATATACAACAGGCTGAGGATACAGTAAAAATGCATGTGAGGTATAATACAGTTCTTCATAAAAATACAGAATATTATTAGATCTAAGAAAGTACAAATAATAATAGGTGATTGTTGACAGCTTTGTTTATATAGCATAAGATATATTTTCTGGTGCAGGAAGATCTAACAATGTTAACCAATGTGAAGCAGGAGATAGTCCTGTGTTAATTTAATGGGTGTAATAATAGACAAACTTATATTATGAGAAGAAGCAGGAGATGGATCTGAGGGGAGCTAGGGAGGTGGTTATGTTGGAGAGTGGCTTGGGCAAATCCATTTAGAAGAAAGATATGAGAACAAGATAGATTTGAAGTTGGTAAGGTTTGGAGTATTGCGAAGGGAGGTAGGGAGGGAGTTCCATAATTTGAATATGCAGTATGATAGCAGGAGGTAGCCTGGGGGTCGTGAGGGTTTCTAGATTTGAAGGAGGTTTTGGTTTTCAGATCTGATTGAGTGGTTAGGAATGTAAGGGGCTAAGGTGGTAGAGAGAGAGGGGCAGCTGGCAGGCTTGAAGATGAGCTTGTGGGCAGTAGTGAGTCTAAGGAAGTTTCAGTCATTAGGTAGTTCGAGCCATTGCAGAGCATGGAGAGAATAGCAGTCGTGGGATGAGTTTTTGGAATTGGTGGCAAATTTGCTTATTTTTTTGTAGCAGGATTCCAGTCTGGATTGTAGGCAAGTTGGAGGTTGGTTAGGAGAGGAACACCTTATAAGACAGAAAGGAGGAGGAGGTAGGTGGAGGCTAGGGTTTTTCTGGTGGTGGGGGTAAGGTAGCAGTAGTGTCTGTATAGAAGCCAGAGTTTTTGGTGTGTTTTCTTTTTATGGTAGATTGGATATGGGTGTCAAATTTTAGGTAGCCATCAATCATGACACCAAGGAGTTTAGTGTTTGATACAATTTTGATGTGGACTTTATTCTGGCTGAGTATGGAGAAGGAGGTTTTGTCGATACAGGAGTTTCTAGAAGGGGAAAAGATCATTAGTTTAGTTTTATTTGTGTTTAGGGCCAAGTGATTGTTCTGTATCCAGGTTTCTGTTCGGGAGAAAGTTGACTGGGTTTTTAGAAGTAGGTTGGAGTAGGAGTCTGCTGAGCAGTTGATTGTTGCAGATGCATTTATGTAGTTGAAGCATCTCCTAAGTTGACAGAAAAACTGTTCCACCATGCTCTGTGTTACTGGATGAGCAGCATTTTGTTCCATCTCTGCCGTATTCTGAGGGCTGCAGATGGGGCTCATCATCCATCAAGTCCAATGAATATTCAGCATCTCCTGCAACAAACAATGGCCACAGCATTATACCTGCCCTGATGCCTCATTACATAGTAGTTGTAGATACTGGGTTCTGTATCCACCTACATATGTACCTACTAAGTACATGACCCTGTGGAAAGTCACCCCACATGAAATAGTGGCACAGGATGGACATGTGCCAGATAACCGAATCATTACCTAGTTGCCACGTGTAAGCATTATATGTTATACACTGGGCATTGCAATCCACCTACCAAATAAGGGACTGGAAGATCTTCCTGTTGATGTATCTGACACACAGTAGATCAAGTGAAGCCTTGATAGCAAAGTATATGCCATGATGACATGTCCCATGTCAACAGCCTTCTGAAGTATGGTGCCCACACTAGGAGCTCAGAGAAATGAACAGTGTTGCAGAATGCCTGCACGGAGCTGGTTCTCTCTCTTTCTCTCTTCTGTATTACGTAGGAACCATATATAAAGTTCTGTATGCTGAAAAATAATGTTGAGGAACTAGCATAGGATATGACAGGCTGAGACCTACAAAACTACTGGTCTGTCCCCTTAAGGGTCCCGGAAAGTTCCTGTAACTGGGATAGCTAAAACTTCATATACATTAGCATCCATGATGGGTTGCCCATGGATCCTCCTTGATTCTGCACCTACGCAACACAATTTGATGATCAACTATATGGTGTCTGTACACATACTCTATCACACACACAAGCAGTCCATGATTCATCAGTCAACCAAGTGGTGCTGTGTTAGGCTCTGATGTTACCATCTGTATTGGCACAGAGGGCTTTGGCATGTTACATTGCAGGCACTGCCTCTGACAACAACCACTAATATGTGCTATAGATGCTGCTATCACAAGAATTCTAGAATCCTGTGTACACAAATTCCTGACATTCAGAACAGGTAACCATCACAGTGCAATACACATGCTTTATACATTTCTGAATTGCTCTGCTGTGTTTGATGCTGCCATTTGCATATTCACTGTCCCACATTTGAACCTGGAACACCAATCATTATGTAAAAATAAGCAGACACTGATTACCAAAGTTATTTTTCCCCTAACACAACTGTGGCACTTGTGAGTGTGAATCACATCCCCGTTCATATTACTGCCTTGTGCTATTTTGCTCAAGATAGTGCACTGTCTATAAATACTGAGCCTGTCTCCCAGTTGCAAATTCTTTATCCTCCAAGGGACTGCCAGTAACAATACTCTCTAGATCTCTCTCTCTCTCTCTAAATATATTTGTTTATATACATATAGATAGATAGATATAGAGACAGTGAGGGAGCACATAACTTGTCAGTAGTATTAGCAGTCTACCCACATCAGAAGTATGCCTGTTCCACCACTGATGTTCCATCACTCTACCTGCATAACTAATAACTGCACCTAGTTGACCCTACCTATACAAACGCATACACTCTGTTATATACAATAACTACAAGCACTATGCTTTAATCTCTCTGAAACACTTTCTATACCTTAAATATAACAAAAGACCAAAAAGTCTCAAAAATACAACGCAAACAACTAAATTAAAAATAAACAAGTATTAAATCCTACGCAGACTTTGATAGCTACAACTCAAGAAATCCATACTTAGCATACCATGGCAGAATCATATTTTCTGCAGAAAAGCAACATAATACATTACAAATACATATAAAGTAACATTTATACATTTATACATTGAAAATTTTAAACATTAAAACTGCTTACTTGATCTCCATGAAATGTCACACAAAATGGTGTTCATAACAGTCTTCAGACCTAAAATAACTCCACTCTGACAAAGAAAATAACAGACCTTCCCAGTGAAAAAAAATCATTGAAACATTGGAGATAACTGAAAATAAAAGTTAAAAAAAGAAACTGATGAAAGCCCAACCACAGCAAAACAGAACTACTCACCCACTTAATGATTTCCAAAACAGTACCTAAAAGAGAAGCTTTTAAAAAAACAAAGAAAATATGAATACCCAGCAGACAATAATATGTTTAATAAAACATTAGAACCATAGCTAGGTCATCTGGCTTCCTGTGAAGTTCCCCAAACTAGCAAAAGATGAGGATCAAAAAAAGAATGGTCTGTCAAGTTTGAGAACCAAACAATAAAAAAATAGCTCTTAGCTATTCTCCACTCCTATAACTGTAACTAACAAGCTACTTGCCACAATTCTAACAAGCATCTTGTTACTGACTCATGCTTCTCAACTTCTCAGTGCAAGGAATCTGGACAAGGCCAAAAATAATAGGGGGACAAAGGCCCAAAAATAGGGACATATTTTAAATATTGCTCCAATAAACTTAGAAATGTTCTAGAATGACAGACTTTACATTATTATATATTTTCTGAAGAATGAAGTCTAACACTCAAATGTCTGTCATTATTTAGTATTATCTAGTTATGTCAATGCTCAATGATTTGACAGAAAACCATAAATTTTATGAGGAGCAAACCAAAAATAAGAGGCAAAAATCTGGACATTCTGCAAGAATCTGGTTAGTTGAGAGGTATGGTTACATTTACTACCATGTACTCACACTCTGAGTGTGATTACAAATGCAGTATCAGCATTATGAAGGCACAATACTGTCTCAGCTTCATAAATCAGTCCTGGTACTGCACTCACACAACACTGGCACCAGCCAATCATGTCTTTTAACAGATTGTGCCCAAGGCAGCCACCCCTTTCACCATCTTTTGCTCTTTTCTTACCCTCCCCTTCCTAAGAGAATGCACCCAATCTAGGAGCCAAACACAATACACAAAATAATAATTGTAATAAAACTCCCCACAATTTCAAACATTTACTTACCATGTGACTAGAACATCCCACAGAGGGCTTCAGGATTTACCTTGTTAATTTACGACTTCCAAATTCACAATTGACCCTGTTGCAAATACATACACAGTCCCCCAAACACCACAGCATGGCAATAATGTTTAACATGTGCTACCCCATATCTTAAATGATAAATTCCTACTTTAGCAATCCTAGCACACAATATAATCACTAAACTCACCAATCTTATCAGAAAAGAACTCCTTTTTAAAGAAAGGCTGTAACTACACCCTCACCTCCATCTAAAGCTGCATTCCAACATCAAAAATTTAATAAAAATAACTTGAAACAAGCTTGCAAACTTGCAAACACACACACACACACACACACACACACACACAAAAACTGAACTGATTCCATATGTCAATGTGATGATGTCCAGTCATTAAAAATACTGCAACAAATCATGCTTTTATGCCTTAAAATAAGTCCAGTCCCAAACTACAAAATCACTGATACAACAGGAAAACAAAAAAATGTAAAAAGATAAATAAATAAATAAATATATATATATATATATATGTGTGTGTGTGTGTGTGTGTGTAAATGGAACATGTGATGGGCTTGACTTACATATAATATATATTCCGTACTGTGTGCAGGGAATACATTTTGTGACAAGTGGAGAATTTGTCCTAGAGATTTTATACATATTTAATACCCGACAACCGCATACTCTGTCTTTCTAAATATATATATATATATATATATATATATATATATATATATATATATATATATATATATATATATATGATAACACCACTGCCAAACAATATGTGAGCATGTGATGGTCCCACCACTGCAAACCAATATGTCACATCCCACTACTGGGCCAGTAGTCAAGGAGCCTGAATCCTTACCACTGACACTGGAGAGGGACATGCACTTGAAATACAAATGGATACACTCAGTATTTCCAGATGCAGTCCTCTCTACATTGAGCACAATTTCCCTTAAGAGCAGACAGGGAGCACACTCAGTCCGGGGTCTGGATTTCTCTATATCTGTCTCCCTCCAGGTCCCCAATAAGACTTCCCACTGGTGCAGATGTAAGGTTAGGTCCTCAGCCGAGTGTCTAAGCCAAGTGCTACAGCACACTCTCTGTAAACCCACTTCATGTCCCCATCCCAAGTAGCTCACACAGACACACACACACACACACACACACACACACACACACACACACACACACACACACACACACACACACCCCTGGGAAAGGCTGACACAGATGAACCTGCTGTGCCCTCTTTTGCCCAGAGTATAAGGCAGTTATCACTGCCACCAGACATTCCACAATCAGTGTCCAATTATACTATGTAATATTAATACTAATACAAATGGTAGTAGTTGCCCAAGATGGCTAGGCCTTCTGGAGTGGCCCACACAGTGTCACCAATATAAGCACAGTCAAAGGTCAAGTAGTTTCTTTCTTAAGGGCCAGCTACAATAAAAGTTTTAAATATATTTAATAATAAATAATAAAATAACATGAAAATACTGAATATATATTCACAGTAAACAACAGAGTTCAGATCACAGAAAATATTGAAAAGAATATTGATAGACAGGCTTAGACAAATAAAGAAAAACAATATCTAATCTAAGCTTCACTATATTCCTGACTTAATCTAGGATAATTACTATTCCCTAATAACTTGATAGAGTGAGGCACAATGAAATATGTGAGTAGTCTTTTTAGTCAGGTTCCCCATAGAATATAATATCCAAGATGGCTTGCAGAATGACCTCATATGGTCACCTGACTCTAGGTTCTCATAGTATTCCCCTTTGAAGCTGAGACAGGAATTTAGCATAGATGGCTACAATACACATGTAAATGTTTATAGCAGTGCCTAGGGCTTCCCCTCTTTTTACTGAGCTAATGAACAAAGGCGTCTTCCAGACCTAATGTCTCCAGTCCTATTCAGCACTGTGGAGCGACATTTTAATGGTTTAACAGCTCATTTACATTTCCCTTATTTTTCTTAAAATAAGCCAGCTGGTTAAACCTTGCTGTCCCAGTATCCTGCATTAAAACATATGCATTTAATTCAATTACAATAATACATGTACATTTCTTTTCATTCCGGCAGGGTGCACTGCTGATACATGTTAACATAAGCAAACCTCACAAATACATTTTCAGCACAAGCACATGTACAAATCAGTTTGATATCCAAATGACATATAAATATTTACAAAATCCTAGCTAGCTGTGCTGGCACAGGTCATACATCTACTGCCCTGCTTCTCCTGGCATGGCTGGCAGTACCTCCTATCATCACATGCACATGTATATCATCTATCTATCTATATATATATATATATATATATATATATATATATATATATATATATATACATACATTATATACTCGTGTGTGTGTGTGTGTGTGTGTGTGTGTGTGTGTGTGTGTGTGCGCGTGAGTGTTTGTGCATGTTTATAGATAGGTACAGATGTATAGATATGAGTATATGTCTTTTTGTTGAATGTCATGTTCATTGAATTACAAATGACTGTAAAAATTAATTGGAAACTCATTTAATTGAAAACTTGCTTCATAGAACACAATTCACTGAAAATATATGCAGCAAATATACCTTTCAAAGTATTTTATTTATTTATTTATTGGGGGGGGCTGGGTGCAAGTCCCCTAGGCCCTCCATGTGGTGAACTTTGCCAAATTAACTCAGAGCAGAGAAAAGAGAAAATACTACAGAGAGTGAATCAGTGCTGTCCTACAAACACAACCTTCTAGAGGTGGGGATGATGCTTTGCATTATCAAGGCACAAGTGGTCTTTCAGACTTACTTGCCTTGTAGTTCATATGAAACTATGATTCTAAACCACACCACACATGACTGCCATAGCCTTCTACAGGTTTCTATGAATTCTGATTCAGCATAATGTGCTTTCAGTGAAATGAGTTTTCAATGATATTTTTTTGTTCAGTGATTTGTGATTTAGAAAATGGATTCAGTGAAATGCATGGGTGTCTTATGCATAAATAACAAAACAATAAATCTGCATAAAATGGAATGTGAAGCTATGAAATGCCAAATAATCATCTGTCCAGTGAAATGAGTTTCCAATTATTTTTTTGTTTGACTTGTGATTCAGAAAGTGGATTCAGTGAAATGCATAATACTCACCTTTCTTATGCATGGTTAACAAAACAAATAATTATCTTTTCAAATAAGTAAATGTAGCACAGTCAATAGTCAAAATTAAAATAAATAGAATTCTGTTATGAAATGGTTAAAGCTACCTAAGAGAAAAGCATCAAAACAGTTACCAAAATGTTTAGAAGGGAGGACTGCCTCCATCCCCATGTTCCCTATTAAGTAAATATGCTAAGTTTGAGGTCATATGAAACAGTTCATTAGCAAAAACGATTATTTAGTTGTTTCCAAGCCATTGCAACCTTGGAGCTTGTATACATAGTTCATGTTGATGATAAAGGGGTTTGAGGCCTCCCTGATAAAACATTTCTTTAAGTAATGTAAAACATGTACAGTTATAATAATTGTTTCATTTGTTCAGCAATGTCTACAAAGACTAAAGTGAGCATTTTCATACTATTTTCATGTTTTCCTAATTTGCATGAATTAGGTGTTAAGTAATTATTTCATACCATGTTTTAAACACCAATATGTGTGTGTCTGTGTGTGCATGTGTGTGCAAGCACATGTATCTATCTATCTATATATCTATATCTAGATACATACATAATAAAAAGTGTTCAGAAGCCCTGTGGCTGCAACACTGGTTAAGTGCTTAAGGGTTCGTTTACATATAGTCTAAGGGCCTTCACTAGAGAAGGTTTAAGGTTTTTACACAGTAAAGACTTTAGCTTGGCTGGGTGACTGGGTCCTTCTTGCACCTTTGTCTGTGTAACCTTTTTACCCTTTGGTTTAAATACAGATATATAGACTGATATAAGTATGTGTCTTTTTGTTGAAAGTCATTTTAATTGAATTACATATCACTGTAAAAATGCATTGAAAAGTCATTTAATTGAAAACTCGTTTCATAGAAAATTACATATACAGCAAAAATACCTTCAATTTTTTGGTGGGGGCAATTCCCCAAAACCTTCCACTTGGTAGACTTTGCCTCTTTGCCATGTCGCACCCCTGACTTGAATATACTAAATCCACAGTCATGGAAGAGCAAAGAAAAGAGAATATATTACACATAGTGACTCACTGCTGGCCCACAGACACAGGCTTCTAGAGATGGGGGCACAACATGATGCTGGGCATTAACCAGGCACAAGTGGTATTTCAGACTCATTTGTCTTGTAATTCCTATGAATTTCAAACAATTCAGTTTCCTGTACTTCATGCTGGTATGTTATCTACAGCCCTTAATTACTGTGATGTATTTTCAATATATCACTTATATATGAATGTAAAGATACACATGGAATAACAACACTCCCTGAAATGAGAAATAATAGCATTAAACAAAGCAGAATATAAAAGCAGGTAATGCAGTGTAAACAAACCACAGTATGTCTGGGACATGCAGCTTTACAGAAGTCAATATACTTGAGTTGCTATGGTAAAATCTGACTTCTTTCACTTGAAACAGTATAACATGCATGAAAACTGACATATGTGCTTCACTTCAGTACTACTCCATATACATTTAAAACCTCTCAGTACCAACAATGGACATAAAATCTTACTAATTTCAGAAGAAATTGTCAACAGTAACTTTTAAATGACATAATTTAGTTTCATGCACTGTATAAAACTAAGTAATCCTTGCTAACATCATTTTTTGTGTAATTCTTCATAAGTTTGAACACTACTATGGTAATATGAAGTAAAACATTATTGTTGATATGAGATGAAATGTATCACAGGGTTCTGAAAAGATTACAGCAATGCAAAAGCCTTAATTTGAAAAAGTTATGTATCCTGTTAAGTCTGAGTGATGCAGAGACTGCACTTTGGTTATTCTTTTCCATTGGTGCTGGCCAGAATATAAAGGCAGTCGCACTGCAAAGTACTGTGCAAATGTGGAAGTCTAGGGGAATGTCTGACATAAATTAGACATATGCTTTCACACAAATGGTGTAGGCAGCATATTAATGCAGCAGAGCAATTATAGTTAAATTTTTCTTAAAGGGGAAAAGTGAATGTTATCAAAAACATGGAATTCACCCATCCATCCCTACAGAAATGGTTGTATCTCATACCGTGATGACAGATAATTACAGTGGAGCCATGGAGCTTTGTGTGTGTGTGTGTGTCCATGAGTGTATGTTTGTGAACATGTGTATATGTATGTACAGGCATAAAAGTGGATGTAGAGGTGTGTGTGTGTGTGTGTGTGTGTGTGTGTGTGTGTGTGTGTGTGTGTGTGTGTGTGTGTGTGTGTGTGTATACAGATGCATGTTGGGGGATTATTACACTACCAAGATGCATGGACTGGTAGCAAGAACACTAATGTGGATTAGTCTGCCAACACAGTGTTTGCTTCATTCACCTTCTTATTAGTTGCTAATGAAGTATTTCTCTGTGTGTGTTTACACTGTCTGTATATCAGAGATTCTTGTCATCATGCTAATTGACTAATCCCCATTAACCAGTTAGCATGGGCAGAGAGAATTTCTCTGAATCTTTGCCCCATAGTTTTGTACTTAATCATTTTTTTAGACTTGGATTAGTATTGTAATGTGAAGTAAAATATTGTTTTTAATGTGTGCAACATTTGCTCAGCTTTTTGTACATTATACTTGTACAAATGCATATTTTTCACCAAAATCTGACAGAAATTTAATTCCTCAGTTTTTGACACTATGGGGGTATTCAGAAACATTTAATGTGTAGCATTAAGTGTAACACTATGATGAGCAGTGACATGCACAGAACAGGCAATACAAAATACAAGTAATGTGGTCATGTTACTGCAAAAATAGTATAGTACACATAGGATCACAGGATCATAGGAAGTTACTAGCCTAAGGGCTCCAGGGCCCTTACAAGGCTAGCCAAGTTCAACCCATGTTTCCAAGGGTGTCTAGTTTAAGCAGACACTAAAATCAGCACCTACTGCCCCTGTTCAAGAGGGACACAGGTGGACCCCTGGGGTGAATTTCCGATTACCCATCTGATCGTCCAAATTGCACTTAAATAGGGCCAATGATGGGCTTTGTTTAGCATGAACTGGAAGCTTGTTCCAAAGGTGGGAGAACCTCTGTGAGACAAATCTGACTATCCAGCAAGTTCTGTTGATATCACATACCAGGTTAACGTCCTTTGAGTGAGTGACCCGTGTGCCATTTGACTTGCGAATGTGCAGCATTTCCATCAAAAGTGGGTCAGAGAGTGCTCTATATGCAAGACACAGGTCGCCTCTGAGCAGTCTGTATGACAGAGTAAAATGACAATGATTTCAGTCTGTCCGCATAAGACAGAGCTTGAAGACCCTGAATTTTCTTCATAAGTAACCTTTGTGGTTTCTCCAATTGCTGAAGGTGTTTGAAAAGAAACATACCAAAGGGAGCATTGTCCTCTATTATTGGCCTGATGAGGGAAGAGTACAGGAGGGTTATAACCTCATTTTTCTGAAGGCAATGCCCTTCTTATGAGATGAGCAATATAAAATGCCCTTCTTAGCACTGTGGAGACATGGCGATCGAAGTTAAGGTTGCTGTCACTCACCACTAACTGTGGTAGTTTGCAGGAATGGCACCCTTGGCGAAGGGGATGATAATGCATATTTTGCATTATGTCTAAGACCATGACTTAGAGACCTTCTTTCAGGATTTTGCCATCACTAGGGGTTTCAGTGGTCACTCCCAGTTTGCAGTCATCAGCAAACTTTGTCAGCCACAGTCCTTTACTTTTAACCTGTACTTCAGAGAAGTAGATTCTGAAAAGTAGGGGTCCCAGAACAGATCCCTATGGAACACCACTGGTTACGGGTCTGCTGGAGGAGGTGGAGTCCCTTATTTTGACCACATGAGTTCTATCAGTGAGCCAGTTTGCAACCCACCTAACAATATATGGGTTGATACCCAGCTGGATGAGTTTATCAATGATGCCTGAGTGGGGGGTTGTGTCAAAGGCCTTGGCTAAGTCTAGGTTGGCCATATGCACAGATTTCCCCCTGTCTAGGGCTTTGGTGACTATCTCGAAGAAGTCCACCAAATTTACCAAGCATGATCTCCCCTTGACAAAGCCAAACTGGGTGGGGTTGAGCAGTTGGAGATTTCCTATATCTTTGTTAATAAGGTCCATGATGATTCATTCCATGTCCTTGCAGATAAGGCTGGTCAGGCTAATGGGTCTATAGATTCTGGGGTCTCTGGATGCACCCCCTTTGTGCAAAGGGATGACAGTATTTGTTTTCCATTCCACTGGGAGGAAGCCAGTACTTAGGTTGTGATTCAAAAGCATGCTCAATGATGGTGCTAATTCCTGCTTTAACCCAAGCAGAACACAGCCTAGGATGTTGTCTGGTCCCATAGAGGCTGTATTTTTGGCCGTGGAGAGGGCATTTAAGACCTGCTCCTCAGAGATATTAGGTGGGGGACAGGTGTTTGGGATGCTTTGAGGTATATGTGATGGGGACAGGGGAGTGTGATATTTTCACTGAACCTGTCAGCTATCAGGTTTGTTATATCCACAGGGTCTATATATGTAGTACCACTAACTATGAGTTCAGTGCAAACCTGGGCCTTACCTTTGAGCTTACGGATGTAACTAAAGAATGCCTTGTGGTTATTCTTAGTTAGGGAAGCTAATTTGGATTCATAGTTAGCTTTGGAGAACTTCACTGGGAGTCTTATTTGCTTGTTTAAGTTGAAGAGGGAGTGTTTCCAGTTTTGTGACCATTCCTTCTCCTATTGTATGGACTATTAGCTCATTACATCTGAGTAACGCCTCCAGGTGCATCTGCAGTTACCTCCTACTGCTCATCTAGGCATCAAATATTACTTATGCATATTTGCATTAATAATTCCAAAACCATGCTACATACAAGGTTTAAAAATATTTTATCTTGAAGCATACATGATGGCAAACACAATTGTATTGATATTTGACCTCTGTCAATGAGTATTTGTTAGAATTGTAAGGTGATAATTTATTTTTTAAAGGCTCAGGCCACACCCACTAGGAGTTAAAGGTACATACTCAAAATAGTTGCACTGGAGTGAAGCAGTTGTCCACCAGGCAGGTTTATTTTCCTTGAAGATCTTGCTTTGATTCTATGAGGTATGGCATAGTCAATACAATTGTACAGGTGCTTGTATAAAGCATTGGTGTATAACTCAGCACAGGTGTCTGCTACATCAGTGGGGGGAGGGACTATGAAGCTATTTATGCTATCATGTAAGTGGTTGTAATTGGCCTTGGAGAAGTTTTTTAGTCTAGTTGTTGCTAAGGAGGCGGGGTCTTGTGTTATAGTTACTTTTATCAAGACTGATTTGTGGTCATATCTCATCAGGGATGGCCACACACTGGGGTGGTGCAGTGGTTTCCCATATTGGAGAGCACTATGTCCAGGATATTTGAGCCCCATGTGGGTGTATCAACCAACTGGTCCAGGGCACTGGAGTTAATGAAGCACAGGAACCTTTGGGCAAGTGAGTTAGAACATATATAATTTACTCAGTCAATGGTTGGGTAATTAAAGTCACCCAAAACCAGGGTGTTTGGTTGTATCTTGATTGACTCAAGTAGCGCCAAGTAAGCTGAGTGGATGTCCTGATTCATAGAGGGGATCCTATATCTGGCAATGACCTGAAGAGGGGTCTTACCTACAGTCAATTGCACTTGAAGTAATTCAATGGAATCGTACTGTTTAACCAATCTAGAGATGTATTTATCTTTACTGAATATTGACACACCACCTCCTTTAGTTCTCATGCTTTCAGTTTGTGGTCTGAATGTGTGGAAGGAAATGTAGCCTGGTATAGCTAGGGTGCTCCCCGCAGCCTTAAACCAAGTTTCAGTGACTGCATAAATGTCAGCTCTTCCAGAGTGAGGACTGCTTCCAGTGAATGCAGTTTCTGGTTTAGACTCCTAGAATTTAGCAGCATAACTTTGAGGTTGTTTTTAGAGGGTATTTTTACATCGGGAATTTTGTTCTTGTGACATTGCCTAAAAAAGGCACTATGGGGATGGCAAGATCCTTAGCCAGTAACCGAAATCCCATTGGTGACAAATGAAGGCCATCTCTGTCGACCATGTCATCCCAGGCTGACAGATACTGGATCCCCTTTGGATGACACCAGAAACTAAGCCAATTGTTGAAGTCAATCATTTTTTGTTTTTATTGTGGTATCATCCTAGGCAAAGGTAAAATGCTGTTTAAGGCTAGGGACATACCTGCCTGAGACACATAATCTGAGAGCTCAGTCTGTCTTCATATAGCCCAGTAAAGTATGTCTCAATTCATTCTCACCAACATGGACTATAACAGAGTCATAACAGTGTCTGTTGTTCAGAGACCTAAGTTCGTGTGTCATGTGGTGGATCCTGGCACCTGACAGACAGCTGACCGTGACCTTTTCCTTATCCACCCTGGTGAAAGGAACATATGTGTGTGTCACAATTTATTTGCCTATGACTAAGACTTTTGCTTTGTGTTATGCCTTTGGGGCTTGAGTGCAAATAGCAACATCTTTCGGCTTTTCCCGATTAGGGGTCGCCACAGCAGAACTCTGGTTCACTAATGATTGGCAGTGGATTTTTATGGCGCCGAGTTTCCAGCCCAACACACAACCTTCAAAGAAGGCATACCCATTCACGTTCACACCTATCTGCATGTCTTTAACGTCACTCGACCGTGGGGAGGACATGCAGACTCCACACAGAAGGCACTCCAGATGAGAATTAAATGGGAGAACCTCTTGCATTGCGGCGACAATGCTAACTGCTGCACCACCGCAGCTCCACTACATGTAATGCAAATAAAGGCCTATATTCAAATGAGACTTTACTGGGTGATTCAGAGACATACAAACACAGCACAATGCACTATTGTATTCAGCCATTCTGAATGTCTGGAATCTTCAGTGTAGGGTTGCTAGACTTGTGATAAAATGTTATCTCTAAACAGCAGCTATAGCTGAATAATAGGCATCTGTGCCCATTTTCAAAGCCAGTACCTACAATGTTGTGTTTCATTGCTTTTCACAGCAGAGAGGAGTTTGCCATCACCTAACATGCCATTATCTCCATGAGCAGGACATTAAGGAGACCATACAGGAGTTAGTGGACATGTATTACCCACTCAGAAAATCAAGGTGGGATGCATGGACTACCCATCCATGTGGACACAAAAGTATGTATAGCATTACCATCCTTGAGAGATAGACCTTTCAGTATCTGACAAGGGTCACATTAGGAATTTCATGGGCTTTGGACTTGTGGGTCTTATACCAGTTCATTGACATGATGCTACAGCATGTGGACAATCATATATAATTCTGATGGGGAACAGAGGACAGTACCAACATTATACAGGCATTTTATAACATAGTCCTTTCCTTGAGGTCCTCAAAACCATTGATTGTGTACATATCACCATCAATGCTCCACTTGTTCCACATTCGCAGGCAAAGAATGTTAATGAATATATGTATGGATTCCTAAAGGTATGATTATGTTGCCTGGATACATCTGTTGTTGCACTGCAATATCTGGGCAATATGTATGGGCATACCTATTATCACATTATATTATGTAGCATGATACATACCTGAGACCTGCAGCCAAATATGCAGGGTGTGTGTCATGGTACGTAATATGAAAACAAGCAGATACAAAAACATGGCCACACTGCTGTACTGCCTGAGAGACACATCATAGCAGCAGAGGAGGAGTCATATGAGGAGTCATCAGGGGAACAGTTTCTCATTCAAGGCAGAGGCAGGTGCAATGCATTGCAGCACTGATAAAAAGGTAATGTCTGGTGCACAACTAAAAAGGTAATGTCTGGTGCACAACTATGTGTCACGATGCATACAATACAAAGGAAAACGAAACATGCATTACTGCACCCAGGCTATACTATACAGTGCATTGACTGTCCATGCTGTACACTGTACATTAGCTTAACCACATAGTTTATAAGGTAGGCAGGCTACAGTCATCATCATTTACACAAGTTGGCTGGGACAAAAATGACAGGATGCAGCGCTATCATATGTTTAAGGACCATGGGAGGTGGATGTGGTAGCCACTTGGACAGGTAACAGATTGGGGAGAGTCAGGGCTCAAATACTTTACTGGCAAGGAAAATCTGTCATGTCACAGACTTTGGCCATGTGTACTGTGTGACCTGCTGTTTTGGGACTTGATGCAGTCCAAATTGTGGATGGCATAACACTTCAAGAGCATGTGAGAAAGCCCTGATATGGTGTCTCTTGTTGGGCTCCAGTAGATGCATGGTGTTTATGACCCAGACAACAGCCATAGTTAGGTGTAGTGCTCTGTCAACCAACAGGAAACATTGACAGTGTAGAATGCTGTGACTGGGAGAGAATGAGCTGGTGAGTCATTTCAGGGGTGGTGCCTGTGAAGTCAGCCACAACTGTGACACCAGTGTGTAGTTATATGTGACTGTCCTCCTCTGTTCTGGATCCTTCCATGATCATGGTGTGCATGGTCTTCAGAGACAGAATGTATAGTAATTACCATCTTTCTCATGGATGTACCAATGGGTGCTACCAAGGGTCTCCACATTACTATCTGTAGTCAACATGCCCCTGTACAGATAATGTAGGTCATTCCCCTGACAATGCAGGTGATGCATGTCATCATGCAGGCCATATATCTCACTCAGCAAATGGTCTGTGTGTAGCAGATGCCTGTGCTTGGATCACAGGCCTGTGCATCCACTGACTGATGCCAAGTGTTGTACCCATATGAGGAAAGACCGGGAGTCATAGCAGAGATACCCACCAATAGGACTCACCCCTAATGTGTGTACCTACATATCAGAGACACTGAGATTGACACATGCTATTTGTGGTTGGGACTCCTGTGTAGCCTATGTGGGGTGCAGAGTTACAGGATGTCTAGCATTAAACACCGGTGAAGCCAGAAATTTGACCTGCCCCTCCAACATCACACCCTACATGGGATATGAACGTGACCCCTCCAAAGTCAGCATTGCTTCCAGTGCCACTGTGTCATCTGACTGTGCCAGGTGTACATTGTCATTATCATTAGCTAAAGGTGGCATTAGGCATGTTCTAGCCTCTCATTCTCTACCCCCCCCCACCAGTGGAGCAAACTAGCCATTACTAGATGGATTCAGAAACACTAGACTAGTTCTGTGACATGTGCCATGAAATGGAGGTTTGTGATCTACACAATTAGACTATACTTTCTACATGCAAGTCATCGCAGAAGTGGGCATCTTTGTATCAGAAATTTTCCATTTTTCAGCAGGGAGTAAAAAAGGCATCTCTCAAGACTTAGCCATCCAGTTCCTCAACTATTTCCTGGCATGCATGACAGCATGCATAAGAACACTGATCAATGAAGTAATTATTTAATTTGTTTGTTTTTATTTACTGTCTGATAACCATGTAGGTGATCTAGTCTTGTGACCCTTTTCAGCCACAACATGGGGTCAATGAGCAGCAATGCAAAAGAATGACAGACACTATAGACTATGTGTTGTCATAAAGCAATACATTGCAATCAGTACAGTTTAACACAGCCCATGTCAGTACAGCACCAAGGCTAAAATAAATACATATTGGAATAATTCCTTACTTAATGACAATAACAATATTACAGTCTCGGTGTTTCTTGGAAACAACTTAAGATGTAGCTTTTCTAATCATGTGAGAGTTTAACTACTGTCTAGGAGCAGCTCTTGCTATTGGACTGCAGGACGGAAGCCTCCCCCCAGCTGTAAAAGAAAAGAAAAGAAAAAAAAAAACAAAAGAAAAAAAAAAAAAAAACAGTGAGTCCAGGAACTCCATGCATGCGTCCTCTGCATTCCCGGAACTCCACACATGCATGCAGAAATCCAGACTGGTTAAACAGCAGTCCAAAAAGAAGGCATCAGACTACAGAGATGCCTAAAAGTCTTTGCAGTTACAACTGCATAGACTGGAAGGGGATCAGACTGCAACATCTGCAGGCCAGATAGCTGCTCACTCTCGCGGAAAGGCCTTTACTTGCTGCAGGAAGGGATTTTAATGAAGTTGACAAACTGCAGTGTGTGTGTGTGTGTATGTATGTGTGTGTGTGTGTGTGTGTGTGTGTGTGTGTGTGTGTGTGTGTGTGTGTGTGTGTGTGTGTGTGTGTATGTGTGCAGGAAGGACTTTACTTGCTACAGGAAGGGATTTTGATGAAGCTGATAAATTACAGTGTGTGTGTGTGTGTGTGTGTGTGTGTGTGTGTGTGTGTGTGTGTATGTGAAATGCCCCAGTTAAATATACCCAGTGACTTGAGAATAAGTCAGGCTCAAACCCTGTACTTTGGGTGCAGGTAGCAATAACCTGAATTCTCTACCCACCACCACTTGTGAAAACCTTCCAGATGTTTGCCTCATATTTTTGTTCTGTTTCTCATAAAATCTGTGGTTTTCTGGATTTTGAATTCACTAAATAATGACATGCATTTGAATTTCAGACTTCACATTCTTCAGAAAGTACACGGTAACACAAAACCTTTTATTCTAGCAATTTTCAAAGTTTATAAGAGCAATATTTGAAATTTGTCCCTATTTTTGGGGTTGTATTCCCCCATTATTGGCTTTGTCCAGGTGTTTTGTGCTAAGAGGTTGAGAGCTATGGTGAGAACTGAATTCACTAAACGATAGCCATTTAAGTTTTGGTCTTCCTGCCTTTCAAGAAACAGCTGATTTGGCATACGGGTATGTTGCTCTGACTGTAGTGCACAGGGTCCTGAGTCCAAGTCTTGGCAGTGAAATGCATGGTGATAACACAGCATTTTATTCTAGCAACTTTCCAAGATTATACAAGCAATGTTTAAACTGTGTCCCTGGTTTTTGGGCTTTTGTCCACCCCCCCAATAAATTTAGGCTTTTTCCAGATTTCTTGTGCTGCAAAGTTGAGAGATTCAGTTGAGTGTCGAGTGGATTTTACAAGAAGCTGAGAGCTTCAGGGGAAGAGAAGTTTAGTGCTGCTTATGCTGAGTCTACTTACATTGTTAATAGCACAACAGGTAGTGTGCTTGCTTTTGATGCAGAAGGCTATGTGTTCTAATCCCACAGTATGTAAATACATTTCTGATACTGTACTGTGCTATACTTTTAAAGGGGGTAGATTCTGTAATCCTGAGAATGTCCTCTTTGAAGGAGATACATAGTAACTATGAACCTGTTATCAGTTTGCCATCCATTCCCTATTGCAATATTACTAGCTTATCATTTTTTTAATGTAACATTAGCAATTTATTCCTCAAGGGTAACAAGCATTTTATTTGTAGGTGAAACAATGAAATATAAAGTTGTTTGCTAGCAGCAATCTCTTCATTGGTTGCAGATCTCTTTAATGTGGAAATATTTAGTGACTTTTACCTCTGCAGAGATTGTGCATATTTACTGATACTGGCGGATTATAGAAGATTGAGTAAACTTTTATGATGGAAATGTTCTGAATTGGGCAGTTTTGTCATTATTGGTGTATGCATTTTGTTTCATTGTTTACTTGAAAAATGTTCAAAACAATAAATTTAAAATGCCCCATAACAACTGTACTGTATTATACAAGGAATATAATTTAATACAATCAGGAAAGTGTATCAAAGAACACATGTATGTTTCATGTGCAAGCAGCCTATGATTTGAAAGCAGCCCAAAGTTAATCTTTTATCTGCCACTGGCCAGATGTATTTTCTTTGAATGTGGATTTCAATGCTGTTTCAAAGAATGTGAGTTTCAAGGGCAAAGAAGTTTTAATGCTAAGTCTATTTTCATTGTGAGACTGCATTGCTTTGTTTAGCAGATGTCTATAATGTTTATGCTTTAAAATGTAAAATAAAACTTTTAAATGAAATCCAAATCATTGTAGAAGTAAAGCAGTATGCACATTACAGTGTTTATGGTAAATGGAATGAAATAGCCAAGTAATAGGACACTGGAATGGCTGAAGGGGGAAGCCCCATTCGACCATGATTTTGTGAGGGGGTAAGGACGGCAAACTTAAAGACAGCCCCAGCTGGACCTGAACTATACCTCTCAACTGTCCAGATTTTCACAGAATGAATATATTTTTGCTTCTTATTTTTGGTTTGTTCATCATAAAATTTGTGGTTTTCTGGCAAATCATTTAGCAATGAAGTTACTAAATAATGACAGACATTGCATTTCAGACTTCATACCCTTCAGAAAAAAGCATGCTAAACCAAGACCCGTTATTCTATCAACTGTCTAAGTTTATACAAGAGCAATTTTTAGTACTATTTGTATGTTCCCCCAATATATTTGGCCTTGTCCAGATTTCCTACTTTAAGAGGTTGAGAGGTACATGCAAATAAATCTCTTTATAGAATTAGATATATCCAAACCTCTCAACTGTCTCCAATTTTGGCTCAAAATGTTACTCTCCCCCTAATAATCCCTCCGGAAAATGGGAAAATGTGGATATTTTACAATTAAATAATTGTAATGATCAGTTATAGATTACTTTTATTTTAGAAATGCATGTAGATTCTCTTATTTTGTCAGCTGCTCAACTTAACAGTGCTAATATTTAAAAAAGTGTCCTTTTGACAGGTTCCCAGCTGTATTGTGTAGCTATTTTATATTTTTGCATCATATTTTTGGTCTGTTTTTCATAAAATGTGGTTTTCTGGCAAATTAGTGGCAAATCATTAAAGACTGAAGTTAGAAAATAATGACAGACATTTGAGTTTCAGATTTCATACCCTTCAGAAAATTCATACTAATGCACGACATACTATTCTGTTATCTTTCTATGTTTATAAAAGCAATATTTAAAAATTGTCCTTATTTTTGGGCCTTTGTCCCACTTCTATTTATGGCTTTGTCCAGCTTTCTTGCTCTGAGGTTGGGAGGTATGACAAATGTGTCAGTGCCATCACCGTCAGCCAGAGACATTTCAAATTGTGAAATATTTGTTGCACCCCTCTCTCCTATGTAGTGACTGGATGTCTGCAAGCAAGACAAGGAGCAGTTATGCAGTGTAAGTGTGCAGAGTATCCCCACATCCAAGGTAGACACAAGTTATACAGTGGCTTTTTATCTGTCCTTGATTTTGCAGAATGTTCTGGTTTTCTGTCATATTTTTATACTGTTGATTTATACTTATTATTATTCAGAAAATGCATGTTGTTGCAGTACCTGTTACGCTGTGTTTAAGTTGCAATGCTTTAATAACCATAAGGTAAGCTTGTCTGAGATTATAAGATGCAAGTAAGCTTTAATAAGCATAATGTTAAAGAATTGCCAACACTGAATGCAGAGAATATTTACATAACTAGATGGCATATAAGCCTTAGGTATTGAAATGCATATGACAGTATTTGTAATAAAGGACAGGATTACAGTATTTTAGAAGGTCATTACATTTGTTGGAGACTTGCAGTCATCTTTGCAGGCTTTACCCGTAAACTAAAAATAATGCCAATCTACCATGTGTGGTCCATAACCTGTGCAGTAATCCTTTAAGCAATTTATTTTGAGCTTGTTTCTTGTTTGCTGTTCATTTTTTACTTTGACCATGTTTTTCCCATAAAACAAGTAGATAGCTGTTGTCAGGCAGCAGTTTTTTTTTGGATAAGAAACAGTTTTACAAGTGAGGGTATCACAGAGATTGCTACTTTTAGATTGCTACTTGGTACTCTTATAAAGCTGAATATTAATTATAATTAGAATTATAATTAGAACTGCAGTGCAAGGAGAAGTGGTTTGAGCTGAGTGCTGCTTGTTTTTTTATAATTGATTTTGACTGGCATTCCAGTAATGTATTTAAAAAGTAATTTATTTTTTCATGCCTCACAACCTGTTTCCATCTGGATATTAAGTAAGCTGTCATGGAGCCAATGCATTGAAATATTTTTTTCTTCTACACTTCATTTTGCTGTGATTGGACTCTCATAATGATGGTTTGGCACCCAGGGCAGTGCATTTAAAGTCTCAGTTTTTGTGGCTCTGAGCATAGCTCTGCCCCTTTCTAGTTGGTCAACCCCCTTCCTGTTTGCCACACCCATTCAGCTGTCTCCTGCAGCTCCCCTTTGATTTGAAGTCACCAGCCACCACTGCACTGTCACAGAATCAATTGCATTTGGGTTCAGCTTTGAGATGTTCTTTTAAAACATTTTTGAACAGCTTTAATATTTCTTAATTTTTAATATCAGAAGGTAACTCATTCCAGATGCTGGTTCCAGTATGGAAAGAATCTTACCCCAGGAGTGTTTTATTATGGTAGACATGCAAGAATGATACTGCTGTCTTGGGTGCTTCTGATTCCATAGCAGTAATCTTCCATGACAAGTTTCTTTTTAAGAGGTGGGCTGTAGCTTTGTTTTAATACTTTGAAGATCACTGTACTCAAACAAAATGTGGCCCTGTTCATCACTGATAGCCAATTTGATTTTTCAAGCAGTTGGCAGTGGTGCACCAAGGGGTCTGCTGAAATGAAAATTATATTTCCTGTGATCTGTATTATTCAGGTATTTTTGGGCCTGAATGCACCACAAGAAATGGGAGGCCAGTTTAGGTACTAGTAAATTTTGGTAATGGCTAATATGGTTGTTGGACAGAGCAGAGGACTGACTCAGTAACAATGTTTTAACTGAAAAGGGACTTTATTAGTGATATTATCTTTATGAGTTTTAAAGTCAAAAGAGGTATGAAGAGTATGGAGGAGACACCTCTGTTAGATGATATGTAGGGTACTATTCTCTTTGTTATCGATTACTGCAATGGGGGGAGCAGTCACTTTCTTGGCTGGGAAGAAAACCATTACACTGGTTCTCTTTGGGTTAACTAGCAGCTGTTTTTAGAAGAAGACCCGCTACATACCTGAGTAAAGTTATTCTGCCATTTTGTCCAGGTCTGAGTGGTTTGTAGTATAAGGCTACATTATGTGTACATTACTTAATCAGGATTTGGAAGTTACAGGGGAAGGTCACTGGCAAAGAGACAGAGAGAGAGAGAGAGAGAGAGAGAGAGAGAGAGAGAGAGAGAAAGAGAAGAAGTGTTCCTGTATTAAGTGAACCAGCAGTGGATGGGGTATTACTGTACTAAACCTGGAAGGTCCTGTCCTTCAGATAGTTCTGGACCTAATGAATTGTGTTATCACCAAAGATGAGTCTTTGAATCTATGTATACATGCCCATCAACCATGCTAACAGGATATCAGTAATATCTGGATTTCATTCCACAGCAGGATTACCAGATGTCTCTAATGTGATTGATAGTATATGCTTCATCATACATCCACTTATCAGTGATGACACCTATTCCTAAATCAACCACCTGTTTGCCATACTATGAACATGAGCAAAAAATGTAATAACACAGACCAGAAAAAAAGGACTACACTGTATACAGTTAAAGCCATAACACACCAAATATCAGGTATTGTCAATCTGTATTTCATGTTGTCAAGACAGGTGCCTTACAGCGTGGATGGCTCATTGAAGGTGCTACATATTCCCCTTGAACTTTTGCTGTTGACACACTTGTACATAGTAACATCAGGAAACCAAGAAGCATGCAACATGAGTCCACGGAAGAACCTATAACCAAAAGAATGTGTGTCTACCCAGCTCAACATGTGGGTCATATGTCCAGATGACACCAGTGGAGCATTGCAGCACACCTCTGCCAGACAGTGCCACATATCGGGGTCCTGCTGTTGTATCACATAACATTTTCACTGTATACCCTGACCACAACACCAGCAGTAACAGCAGTCTATAAGACACAAGAGGGATAAAAAGGAATACGTGGCACAGTTAGTGACACCCAAAAATGGGAAAAAAACTGGACAGGCACATGTCCAGCAGCTTTTCAGCTAAAACAAATTGATATTCAAGTAGTAAAATGACAACACACAAATAATGATAAATAAATAAGTATGGTCATGCCACATCCATGACTAAGGTCACTTCCCATGACCTCTATTGTTTGATAATGGTCCTTGTTAAAAACAAAATAATTACTACATAAACAGTGAGACACCACACCACTTCCATGATGATGCTCACTTGATTTACCTTTAGAGTTTCAGCTGTGCATTTATCGATTCATAGATTCATAGATTCTTAAATTCATAGATTGTTACTAGGCTAATAACCTGGGTGGCATTTCTAAGCCTAGCCAAGTTGTTCCAAAAGAATAATGATGCCCTGTATCTGAAAAGGACATTGACAGCCAGGCATTTATAAGCTACCTCTGTCCATAAGGGACATGGGTGCCAGGCCCAGTGTCTTCTTTTCTTCTTCTTCTTCTTTCGGCTTTTTTCCTGGTTAGGGGTCACCACAGCGGATCACCTGTCCGTTCATGATTGGCAGTGGAGTTTTACAGTGTCGAGTTGCCAGCCCGGCGCCCAACCTTTCACAGAAGGCACACACATGCACTCACTCATGCCTAGGGCCAATTTAGAGTATCCAATCCACCTACAGCATGTCTTTGGGATGTGGGAGGAAACCGGAGCACCCGGAGGAAACCCACACGAAAACAGGGAGGACATGCAGACTTCACACAGAAGGTGCCCCAGCCAAGGATCGAATCGGAGAACCTCTTGTTCCCCATCCACTGGTCTAGGCTGCACTTTAACTAGATAATAGACAAACTCAGCTTCATGTGGATGGGAAGCCTGTTCTATAGGAGGGGCAGTCTCTGGAACACATATCTGTGTCTCCATTGTGTTTTGTTTAAATCAGAGACAAAATTCAGGTCCCTAGACCTTGTATTTCTGGTACTCTTTGACTTATGAATATGGAGGAGATCCAAGTGTAGGGTTTGTGTGTGTCTTGTAAACCATGCTTGGAGTTACGGAATTAATGGAGTTAAAACCCAAGACACACATTTGAAATCAACCAATTAATATTCAATCAATAGAAAATTAGAATTAATTAAGAAAATATCTGCAACAGCTTTCAATGTGTAACCCAGATGGTTTTAAAGCATTATATTTAAGAAGAGATAAACCTTTCTTTACACCAAAGTCTTCTTTTGATAGTCTGGTCAGTTAAAATTCATTAGGTTGTTTGTAAACAGGGCATCCTGTGGATGTGCTGGAGGAGTGCAAACATCACCATCTATATAGGCTAACATAAAACACTGTCATTACACTGAAACATTAGATTATTCTTTGGGTAATAGTGCATGCTTTAATTACATTATCATAATTACCCCATTCTGTTTACAGAAAAATGTTCTGTAGTTTAACTTGGAGCTTTATCAATAAATTTAAGCTATTACCATGGGTGCTTATCATACCTCTCAATCTCTTAGACCAAAAAATCTGGACAAAGCCATAAATAAAAGTGGGACAAAGGCCCAAAAGTAGGGACAACTTTTAAATGTTTTTCTTACAGATGTAGAAAGTTGATAGAAAAAAAGGTTTTGGGTTAGCATGAATCTTCTGAAGGTTATAAAGTCTGAAACTCAAATATCTGTCATTATTTTCTAACTTCATTCTTTAATGATTTACCACTAATTTATCAGAAAGCTATAATTTTATGAAAAACAAACCAAAAATATGAAGCAAAAATCTGGACATTCTGAGAAAATCTGTACAGTCGAGAGGTATGGTGCTTACTTATATGTGTATGGGCTTACTAGAAGAAGAATATTTTCCTGAACACGAATTGTAGACCAAATAGCAATAACCTTTTTATTTTTCTGTTACAAAGGCATTTATTTTTCTGTGCAGATGCAGAGAAGTATATATAGTTCCCTTCAACCCAGCCTGAGTGCCATATCACCATGGAACCACTAAACTCTGCCTGAGTGCCATATCACCATGGAACCACTAAACCCTGCCTGAGAGATATATCATCATGCACCTACTAAACCCTGAGTGTCATACCACCATGGAACCACTAAACCCTGCCTGAGTGTCATATCACCATGGAACCACTAAACCCTGCCTGAGTGTCTTATCACTATGGAACCACTAAACCCTGCCTGAGTGTCTTATCACTATGGAACCACTAAACCCTGCCTGAGTGCCATATCACCATGGAACCACTAAACTCTGCCTGAGTGTCATATCACCATGGAACCACTAAACCCTGCCTGAGTATCTTTTCACCATGGAACCACTAAACCCTGCCTGAGTGCCATATAACCATGGAACAGTTAAACCCTGCCTGAATGCCATATCACCATGGAACAGTTAAACCCAGCCTGAAGGTCATATCACCATGAAGTAGATAAACCCTGCCTAAGTGCCATACAACCATGGAACAGTTAAACCCTGCCCATATGCCATATTACAATAGAACAGCTAAACCTTGTCTGAGTGCCATAACCCTGTGGAACAACTATACCTTGCCTGGGTGCTACATCACCATGAAACTACTAAACCCTGCCTGAATGCCATAAAATCATGTCACATATCAACCCTGCTTCAGTGCCATATCACCATGGAACATTAAAACCCTGCCTAAGTGCCATATCATGAAGGAATAGGTAAATTCTGCCAAAGTGCCATATCACCACGGAACATTTAAATCCTGCCTGAGTGCTTTATCACTGTGGAACAACTCAACCCTGCCTGAGAGTCATATCACCATGGAATAGCTAAACTCTGCCTGAGTATCATATCACTGCTATACAACTAAATGTGCCTGAGTGCCATATCATTCTGGAAACACTAAACCCTGCATAAGTACCATATCACAATGAAACATATAAACATTGCCTAACTGCCATATCACCATGGAATAAATAAACCCTGCCTGACTGCCAGATCACCATGGAATAGCTAAACCCAGCCTGAGTGCCATATCAGTCATGGAACATCTAAATCCTGCATGAGTTCCATGTCACCATGGAACAGACAATTCTTGACTGAGTGCCATATCACCATGGAACAGATAAACCATGCTTGAGTGCCACATCACCGTGGAACTGGTAACCTTGCCCGAATGCCATATCAGCATGGAGCATCTAAATCCTGCCTGAGTGCCATAACACCATGGAACAGTTAAACTCTGCCTGAGTGACAAAACCACAAGGAACAATTATATGGAAAATTTGATCTCCCTCATGTCTTCAGTGCAATTAATTTCACCCACATACCAATTAAAATCAATTCCAGTGCTGAAGCTAATGCTACTGCAAAAAGATGAAAAGAATCACATAACTTTGTCAAAATTATGAAGAAAACAATAGCAATCTTTGCAGGGGTCAAGCTCCAATTGAATCCTTGACTTGGGAGTAGTATTCCCAAACCTCCTCTACTTTTATACACAGTAAAGATATTATACTATTTCTGGGAAAAGGGAAATCGCCAAGATAGCATAATGATAACTTTCATAGTACTAACACTAGAATGGCACATTAGTATTTGACATTTGAAGTATCAATCACTCTTATTATGACTTTTAAAAAAATCACCTTTATTGAATTATTGCTTGTGACACAGGCAAATGCACATTTATATAAAAGTAATCAATATTAACAAATTCACATGTACAAGCACTATACATCACATATATTGTTATACAATATAATCAAAGCGGCAGTACATAGATTGCTCAATTACTGCCTTCTATTAAACCTCATTCTTCTTTCTAAGTAATTCATTCCTATCCTTTTCTGAAGATCCCACTTGTTCTTTTATCTCTGTTACAGTATTTACTACTTCAAGTATGGTTGGTTTACACTTTGATTTCCATTTTCTAGCAATTGTTTTTTTCTGTAGCCACCAGAATTAAACTTGACAAGGCCTTACTATATCCAGGCAATTCAGACCCTGTATCCAGCTCAAAAAAATGTTCTTAAACTCATGTGGTCACCCAGTATTCCTGACAGAGTAGTCTATAGAGAATGTTTAAGTCTGCCAACTCATTGCATTCCTAAAAATATGCTATCAGGTACTTCTTTCTTTCCTATTACATCTCCAACGTTTGTCATCTACGTGAAGAAAAATTTTTTTGGAGTCTGCTTGGGGAATAAAAGTATCAGTGTAAACATTTTCAGGCAAAAATCCCAAATCTTCTCTACTTCAGTGCATATTTGTGAGCCATACGTATGTCCTTCCATTGTTTCTTTGTGACTTGCTTATCTAATCTCTCTTCCAAATATTTTCTGACCCCCTTCTGATTGATTCCTATAGTTATCATGCAATATTTTATATGCCCTACTAATTATCCATTTTTTAACAGCAGCTTCTGTTCTAAATTCAACTAAAAACTCAACCACTGTAGGTCTTTTACCTAGGATTCCCCTATCCCTTTCTCTCTGCATATACTCTTGACATCAATTCCTGTTATTGAAGGCAATCACTAGCCTGCAGTCCAAATGTCTTCTTGGCCTATTCCCATTCTAGTACGTTTTCCTCTCTAATTGTTTTTTTGCAATATCTTGGTTCTTTTGCCAGCTTCTTCCAGTAAATTACAGCCCCCTCTTGCCTATTCTCTGTACCCCTAATTGCAGTCATCCCTATTGTGAGAATCTCCTGTCTCCATTTCCATGTTGACTTAGTTCTTAGTATACTTTCTGCAACTTTATGAATATAATATTCTCCATGACGATCATTATCCTCCTTAAGCATCTGCATCCACAATCCCACTCTTTTCTTATTTCTTGAATTTCTTCACTTCTTCATCATCATCCTTTTCTTCTTTGAATTGTAGCTTTTGGCTTGAGTTATGTATAAGAGCCTTAATTGTGTAGTTCTAAAAGATCCTTTCATATTGGGTAATCCTAAACCTCCTTGCTCTATTGGAAGGATCAACTTGTCCCACTTGACACTTTCTTTCTTCCTCTCCCAGATAAAACTTTTCATGTCTTTATTAATTGCTATCCACAACTTCTCCTCTGACTGATAAAAATATGCCTGACCTGTGTATAAAATTAAAGGCATTAAAAACATTTTTACTCCTTGTATCTTACTAGTCATATCCATTGGCCAGACCTCCCAGTTTTTCAGTTTTTCTGTTATCTTTTGTTTAGTCTCTTCCCACATATCCTTAGCTATCATTAACTCATAATTCTAAATATTTCATGTAATCATGCCCCCATAAATATGGGTATTGCTGAACCAGTTCATGTATGGGTATGTAATTTACAGCTATGGCCTTTGTTTTATCTTTATTAATTTTTTTATCCCCCCTCCCCACAAAAAAAAAAAAAAAACTACCTCAGAATGTTCCACAATACTGATATGTCCTTTTCTGGTTTTATCAGATACAAAATATAATCTGCAAATAAAGTCAACATTCAAGAAAAGTTATACCCTTGAGATTCTGAGTCCTTTATTTTCTTTGCCAATGGTGCTAAATATAATACAAATACCAAAGGGGGAAAGGACACCCCTTCCTGGTTCCTCTATTCCAACACAACTTATCAGAGAGGAACTCTTCCCACTTTAATTGTTGTCTCTGGCCCCTCATATATCCTACTAATTAACCTTATTATTGTAAATGAAGCAATTATTGCTTCCGCCACTGCCCTACTCATAAAATCCCATCTTACTGTGTCAGATGCTTTCTCTGCATCAAGACCCAACAACAGCAGTGGTATTTTCTTACATTTTGCTTCCCTCTGGTTCATCATTGTTCTATTACAGTTGTCAGACGTTTGCCTCCCCTCCACAAAACCACTTTGATCCATATCTATTAATGCTGGCAATGCATTTGCCATTCTTTTAGCCATTATAGACATAAACACTTTATAATCATGGTTCAAAATCGATATGGGCCTGTATAAAGCTGGATCTGTTGTTTTTTTACTGTATTTAGGTATTAATTGCAGCCACCACAGCTTTTTTCCAGGATGTTGGTACTTGTCCTCCTTTTAAAATACTGGCAAACAAAACCTTCCAGATCTTTATCAGTTTCTTCATTCTAGCTCCCATACTTTCACCGAAATACTATCTATTCCTGGAGACTTTGCTGTGGATCTGTTATACGTCACCATTTCTATCGCATCTCCTGCTATCTTAACTGTTAATTGTTGAGCCTTATCTAGCTCTAAACCTGGCATATTTAAGTCTTCCATAGAAATTTCCACTTGTGCTTTTTCTTGATTTCCACATTTCCCAACTTTACACAAACTTTCATAACATTTCCAAAATACCTCCAATGCCTCCACAGGATCTTTCGTTATTTTTCTTGTTATAGGCTGCCTAAGTTTGACAGTAACCCTTTTCTACTTTCTGTTGCCTAAGTCCTTGTGTCAAAAGTTTTCCTGCTCTGGTGTTATTATCAAAAAACAGTTGCCTAGCATCAGTCTTTCTAAACCTATGCATATTATCCAGGTACTCCCTTATTTTCTCTTTAGCACTTTGCATTTGTGCCTTTTCTTGTTGTGTGAGATTCTCCTTATTCTGTAACCTTTGTCAGCCCGTGTAACTAATTCTTGTTACTTTTGAACCATATCTCTTTTTCTTTCATTTCTACCCTATTTTTAAACTTCACTTTCATTTTATCCCACTAACTAGCTAATTTCTGAAGTGCTTTCTATCTTCCCTAATAACTCACAAATAATTTCTACTACCCATTCTGTAAACTCCTCTCTTTTTAACAGGTAGGTGGGGGAGCAGCAGTGTCTCATCTGTACTTCATTGTCCTGCATTTTTATCTTAGAAATTGTTGGTACAGGATCTGAAATAGTTATTCAGTGTGTGTCAATGTTCTCAATTAACTGCACATGTTCCTGTGAAATATCATTTCTGTCTATTCAAGCCCAGTTACTGTACATTGGGAATAATATATAAATTCTCTACTACTTCCTACTACTTAATACAAGTCTTACATATCAAATATTTTCATAAATTTCTTCAGAAATCTACTGTTTTGTTGTATTTTCCCATTTATGCCACACAGATACATTCTTATTGTTGCAAATCAAATTCTAGTCCCCAACTACAGGTAATATTCCCTGCTGAAAGCTGACTATTTCTTTCAATGTTTTTAAAGCTCAGTAATATTAGTTGTAGGTGGAATATGAATACAAGCCAGCATAATCCCCAACTCTTGCCAGTAGCCCCCTACCACCACAAATCTGCCATTAATATCTTTTTTCCTCTTCTCTCACTATTGCAGCTTTTCTGTCAACTAATATAAGTACTCCTCTTTTCCTTTGCCCCTGATAGTCCGCAGAATAATACCTCAGTACAGACAGAAAATGACTGACTTCAACAATTGGCTAAGTTTCTGCTGTCATTCTAAGGGGATCCAGTATCTGTCTGCTTGGGATGACATAACTGACAGACCTCGATGCTTTGCTAGAGATGGCCTGCATTTCTCACCCCTGGGTTTTTGGGTACTGGCTAAGGCTCTTGCCACCCCTATAGTGCCTTTTTAGGCAGTGTTCCAAAGACCAAATTACCACTGCAACAGCTATAAATAAATGCAATCTGAGGGTCATGCTGCTCAATGCTAGAAGTCTAAATCTCAAGATGCATTCCCTCGAAGCACTCCTCAAAATGGAGAACATCGACATTTGTGCTGTAACAGCGACTTGGTTTAAAGCAGCAGAAAGCACCCTGCACTACTCATTTCCCACCTTTTGGCCCCAGAACATGGACCAAAGCTCCAAAGGTTGTGGTATCTCCATATTCATAAAGGATATGCACACCTCCAGACTAGTAGCCCAGCATAATGCATCTGAGATACTCCAGGTACAACTAACATTGAGTAATACGGTGAGTCAGGTCGTAACCTGCTATAGGTCCCCAACTATGTCCCAAGACTCTCACTCCACATTCCTAAGCACCCTGGAAACTATTAAGATCCAACCCAACACTCTCATACTAAGTGACTTCAACTACCCTTCCATCAACTGTGAAAACTACTCATACACCAATGCACTGGCCCACCGCTTCCTGGAATTCATCAATTCCAGTGCCCTGGACCAGCTCATTCTTACCCCCACTAGAGGAAGCAACATCCTTGACCTGGTTATTACTAACATGGGCAACTGTTGCTCTACACCAATAATCAATTCCTCCCTGGTTAGATCTGACCACAAACTAATCACCATGGAAATCCACATTTCATCCACACACCCCACAAAGGTATTCACCATGACAAACTTCTCCAAAGCTGACTTTGGACTCCTAAAACAAAGGTGGCTATCTTCATGGCACTCATGCCAATGGAAAATATATGTATGACTGCCGAATCATACACTAATGTACTGTACGAACACATACATAATGTAAATGCATGCAAACTAGCCATAACCAGCATAACCAAGACGCTCTCCTCAAAAAAAGGAAGCCAATATGGCAGCCCCCTGGCATTAATAAACTCTACAACAGAAGGAAGAAACTGTTGCAGAAAAAGGTGAAGTCCCAAGACTGGAAAAATTCCCTTATCAGCCTCAACAAAAAGTAGAGATCCCTAATCAAAACCTCCAAAGCCAGCTATGAAGGCAGAATTGCGGCAGACACTAAAAACAGCCATAAAGCCTTCTATAGTTATATCAAGAATCTCCACGACAATACCCAGATTTGTTCTGAGTTACTGCACAATGGTACCTCCTATACTGAGCCAACAGATATTGCCAACATAAAGGAAGAAACTGCTGCAGAAAAGAGGAAAATCCCAGGATGCAAAAACCTCCCTTACCTGCCTCAGTAAGAAGCTGAGATCCCTCATAAAAATCCTCCAAAGCTAGTTATGAAAATAAAACTGCCAAAGATTCCAAAGACAACCACAAGGCATTCTATAGCTATGTCAAGAATCTAAATGGCAATGCTCAGATCTGCTCTGAGCTACAACAGAATGGCATTAAATATACTGATCCCAAGGATATTGCCAATATCCTGGCAGATCGATTCAGTGCAAACTTCACCCCCCCCCCTCTCACCCCCTAAAGGGCCCATCTCAATACCAAAAGATTGGCAAATTCTGGTAATAATGGCCACACAGGTAGAAAATGCACTCTCCAAAGCTAAGAATACAGCATCCATGGGACCAGACAACATCCCAGGCTGTGTACTACATGAACTACAAAATAAAGAGGCACCTCACCTAAGTGTCATGTTTAATCATAGCCTCACCTCAGGCTTCATGCCCACTGAGTGGCGCACAGCTACAGTTATCCCACTCCACAAGGGGGGATCCACCTTGGATCCCAGGAACTACCGCCCCATCAGTCTGACGAGCCTGATCTGCAAGGCCATGGAACATATTATCATGGAACTTATAAACAAAGACATTGGCAACCTTCAAACACTGGACCCCACACAGGGTTTATGAAGGGCCGATCTTGTCTCCTGAACCTGATTGACTTCTTCAAATCAGTCTCCAGAGCCGTGGACAAGGGTAAGGTGGTCCACACAGCCTATCTGGACCTCGCTAAGGCCTTTCACACCATTCCCCACTCTGGAATCATTGGTAAACTTACTAAGCTGGGCATTAATCCCTACGTCACTCGATGGGTTGCCAACTGGCTTACTGACAGAACCCACACTGTAAAAGTAGCTGACTCAAAATCCAGCTCCAGACAAGAGTTTAGTCCTGGGACCGCTCTTGTTTGGCATCTACTGTTCTGAAGTACAGGCCAGCACTAAGGGACTCTAGCTAACAAAGTTTGCAGATGACTGCAAACTGGCAGCCATTATTGGATTATGTGGATATTCTACAAAAGGGCCTTACAGAAACAGATGCTTAGTGCCAGAGCCATGGGCTCAAGCTCAATGCCAAGAAATGTATAGTTATCTCCTTTGGGAAAAAACATGTACCCATGAATTACCACATAGGTGGCAGTACACTAAACACTGAAAGTGTGATAAGAGACTTAGGGACACAGGTGGACAGTGGTCTCATCTTAGATAACCACATCGTCACAACACTCAGGAAATCCTTCTATGTGGCACACCTCATCACTAAGGGCTTTTCATCCAGAAAAAAGGAGGTCATTGTCCCACTGTACTCATCCCTCATTAGACCCATTATAGAATACAATGCCCCATTTGGTATGTACCTCTCAAGAACCTGCAACAACTGAAAAGGCTGCAGAAATACCTCACTAAAAGAATCACAGGCCTAAAGCAGACGCCCTATGCTGACTATCTAAAAAACTCCACCTATTCTCTGTCACATATCGTCTAATCAGAGGTGATCTCTGCTTAACATACAAGGCCATGTCAAACTCAGAGCTGTTGGACATGCTACACTGAAAGAAATACTAAACACAAAGAAGGTGGTCTCTGTGCCAAACTGCAAACAAGTAAATGAAAAAAGACACAGCTGTTCCAGCTTTAATGTACGAAAAACTTTTATTGCACAAACCACAGAAGGAACACTTCAAACAAATAACGAAGCTACAGTTGTCTTATACATTTTCATCAGCTAACTTCATCAGAATGAAGTAACCAGACCAATTCCTCCCTATATATGCATTTGCAATTTATTTTAATCCAATTAAGTGATCCACCCATTAATTACACTTAATTAAATGTGTAATGTCAAACAGAATAAAAGACAGACTTATAACTATAAAATTTCAAGTATTGCTGAAATCACAACCAATAAATAATACATATACTATTGATAAATAAAACTTATAAATAAATTGTATAGGTAACATGTACAAGTATTAAAAATTGTATATATAACTTAAAATGTTTGTATAAACGCCTGAAGTATAATGAATGAGAATCTTGTGCAATAGCACCACCTTGTGGTAATAGTTGATAAAATTAATAGCAAAAGGTACAATTCATTTTTTTAAAAAGAAAATGAATATCTAATTATGTTAAATAGTAGATGTTTGCTCCACATTCAACATAAGTTAAAATCTTGTTAAAAATGTGCACAAGTATATATATTTTATTATAATTTTGCAGATCTTAATTTTAAAACAGGTTTTAGGGAAACCATTTCATTCAGACCAGGGGAGCTGCTGGCATCCAATATTATTTGCCAGTATAACTCTTTATATTCTAAACAAGCTTCCCATGGTCCCTCCCCTAGGGTCTACAGGAACCACTTCTATAACAAAGAACTGGAATTTCACCTGATGACATACTAATATATGTTTGTATAAGGCATTATTAACATTTCCTTTCCTCATGTCATAATTATGTTCATATATACTTTGATTTAATTTTCTCTCTGTTTTACCAATATAGAAGGAATCACATGCTTCACATACTGCAATATATACTAACCCACTCGTGTTACAATTTGCAAAACCCTTTGTTGTAATAAGTCTACCTCTACTTTTTAAAAAAAAAATGTCATTTTCCTTCACATTGCAACAATATGGACAACTACTACACTTACTTGTCCCTTTCTTGTGGGTTTTTTGTGGGCCATGGTTAGCTCCTTCTATAATGTTTTTAATATTACGACCTTTTCTGTATGTTAACCTGAGAGGTTCTTCAAAATTCAATTTCAAATCAGTTAGACTAGCAAATTTATTCCATTCCTTATTAATAATATTTCTAATCAAATAAAACTCCCCGTCATATGTGATGGTCAAGGCAGACTGATACCGTTTCCCACCCGGGTGATGTTCTTTGTTAATATTTACTGTATTTTCAATATTTCCTAATACAGGTGAAAATCTAGTCATCCTTGCCTTGACTATCTCTTCAATAATATTTTGTAAAAAATCACCTGGGTAGCCCCTTTCCTTAAACATATTTACAATATATTCACATTCTTGTTTGAAATCATGCTCATCCGAGGTCATTCTACTTGCTCTCACCGGCTGTCCTATAACAATTGCCTTCTTTTGGTGTGGTGGGTGGAAGCTAGTGTAATGTAAATATGTATTGGAAAAGGTTCCTTTCCTGTAAATCTTGGATTTAAAACCTGTATTAGTTCTCTGAATGTTAACATCTAAAAAACAAAGCTCACTGAAATCAACATTGTAAGTAAACTTTCAAAATTCTGTTGTACTTAAAATGAATTCATAAAATTCTATACATTTTTCCTTTGTACTATTCCAGAAAAGACAGACATCATCCAAAAAACATCCATAATAATTCCAACACTGTTGGAACTCTGAACTAAAAACAAACTTGTACTCCCAATATAATAAAATAATGTTGGCATACGTGGGTGCACAGTGTGCAAGTCTGTCTTTTATGCTGTTTGGCATTACACATTTAATTAAGTGTAATTAAAGGGTGGATGACTTAATTGGATTAAATTAAATTACAAATGCATATATAGGGAGAAACTGATGTGATTACTTCATTCTGATGAAGTTAGCTGGCAAAAACGTATAAGACAATTGCAGCTTCGTTATTTGTGTGAAGTCTTCCTTCTGTGGTTTGTGCAAAAAAAGTTTTTCATACATTAAAGCTGGAACAGCTGTGCCTCTTTTCATTTACACTTAAAGAAATCCCAATCCCTCAGAGCTACACGCTCCCGGGATCTAAACCTTGTCATCACAATGAACAAAACATGCTGGAGGGATAGGTTCCTGACCCAGAGACTCCCCGGACTCTGGAATAGACTGCCCATACATGTCAAGCAGAGCGCCTCTTTGGCCCTCTTCAAAAGGAACCTTGATGATTGGATGGGAGATAGAAAATTCACCCCGGGGATCATGTCAGTCGCCCTGCTAGACAGGGGTCCAGGGAAGTAAATACTGTGGGAAGCAATAGCCAGGGAATTGTTATGGCTAGGCTTGCATAGGTCCTAGGGCTGATAGCCAAGTACCAACCTATGAACCTATGAACTGGCCAACAGATTCAGTGTAAACTTTACTCCTCTCTCCCTCCCTAAAGGACCAATCTCAATACCGGAAGAATGCCAAGTACCCAACATTACTGCAGCACAGGTTAAAGCTGCATTGTCCAAGGCCAAGAATACAGCTTCCATGGGACCCGACAATATCCCTGGCTGTGTTCTACATGAATTGCAAAGTGAACTGCTGCAACATCTATGGGTCCTGTTCACTTACAGCCTCACCTCAGGCTTTGTCCCTACCGAATGGCACACTGCTGCAGTCATCCCTCTCCATAAAGGAGGACCGACTACAGACCCTGGAAATTATCGCTCCATTAGCCTGATGAGTCTGATCTGTAAGGCTATGGAGCACATCATTATGAACTTAATTAACAAGGATACAGGGAATCTCCAAACTAGATCCCACGCAATTTGGTTTTGTGAAAGGTAGATCATGCCTGCTCAACCTGGTTGAATTCTTTGAGTCAGTATCCAGAGCTGTGGATGAAGGTAAGGCAGTTCATACAGCCTACCTCAATCTGGCCAAGGCCTATGATAACATTCCTCACTCAGGAATTATTGATAAACTCACCAAACTAGGCATCAACCCCTATATCGTTAGGTGGGCTGCAAATTGGCTCACAGATAGAACCCACAGTGTGAAAGTAGCGGACTCCAAGTCAGACTGTTGACCAGTCACGAGTGGAGTCCCACAGGGATCGGTCCTGGGTCCACTCCTGTTTGGCATCTACTTCTCAGAAGTCCATGCCAACACGAAGCGACTCTGGTTGACCAAGTTGGCAGACAACTGCAAGCTGGGAGCCATTATTAACTCTCCAAGTGGTGCAGACATCCTACAGAAAGGCCTCACTGAGACCAGTGACTGGTGTTGAAACCATTGCCTTAAGCTTAGTGCCAAATAATGCGTCATCATCCTCTTTGGGAAAAACTCAGTTCCCACTAATCACCACATCGATGGGAGTTCACTGAACACTGAAGGCATTATAAGAGATCTGGGGACACAGGTTGACAGCAACCTATCCTTGGACCACCACATTGCCACTATGGTCAGAAAGTCCTTCTATGTGGCACATCTCATCATTTCTCTCTATTCTTCCCTCATTAGACCAATCATAGAATATAATGCCCCTTTTGGCATGTACCTCACTAAACACCTGCAAGAGCTGCAGATGCCACAAAAGTACCTCACGAAGCGGATCCTAGGCATTAAACACATGTCCTACATGGACAGACTCAAAAAACTCCAGCTATTCTCTGTCTCATATCATCTACTAAGAGGCAATCTCTGCTTGACTTACAAAGCCATGTGTGACCCATGCCTGTTAGAGATGCTACATCTAAATAAATCCTAATCCCTCCACACCACACGCTGCAGAGATTTCAACCTCATTACCACAATCAACAGAAGATGCTGGAGGGACAAGTTCATAACCCAGAGACTGCCCATGCTCTGGCATAGACTTCCCATACATGTCAAGCAGAGCACCTCACTGTCCCTCTTCAAGAGAAATCTTGAGTGGATGGGAAATAGAAAGTTCACCCCAGGGATCACTGCAGTGGCTCTAATTGATAGAGGCACTGGGAACTAACACCAGGTAGCAAAATGCAAGGGTGCTTCTATGGGTTAGGTTTGTAAAGGTTTCAGAGCCATTAGCCTAGTACACACCTATGAGCCTATGAACCTATGAATGTCCATTCTGAAATCCTTTCTTTATCAAATTCACACACTCATTTCTTCCCAAATATGTATCTTGTAGCAGTGCTATTTGCACTGTGCACATCTTAATATAATTAAATATTCTTTCTTTTTTTGTCTATATCCATGATACCATTCACATTCCAGGATAAAATGGAAGTGTCACCTTTATGATAAAAAGTCATTATTCTGACCTATTATATATGCCAGCTTTTTTAAAAGTCTTATTTCCAGATTTTGTGCAACATGCACCCACTAATGTTTGGTAGGTTGATCTTTTATACAGATTTTTCTTATCATCAAGATTGGAACCTATGTCACATTTTACAAGACCTTACAAGACAAGAAAACCTTCTAACAACCCCACCCCCAGATTATTGTCAGAATCTGTTAACTTAATAGAAAAACACAAAACTATGAACATCTTCAAATAATGCACTTTAACCTTCACATTGGGAACAATTTTCCAAAATAGCTACTATTATGACTTTAAGCTTGGTACCCCTAGTAGGCATGTATAGATAACATAATGTGCAGAAGAGGTTGTGCTGTTCAATACTTTTAAATGCATCAGGCATAATATAATCTCTCCACAGGTGACAGCAGTTATCCATTGAAGCCATAGAAATCCCTCCTTAGCTCATTAAAAAAGCATATACGAGAGCACACACTGCAACCAGGAATGCTACTGAGAGACTAGCTGGTATACTGAAAGCCCACATCAGATGCTTGCATATTGTCAAGGGTGGTCTACAGTACACACTTGAGAACATATCATGTTCTGGGAAGGTATATTTGACAACAATCTGAAATTAAAATTGGGGAAGAGACCAACAATAAAATTTAGTAGAGGAAGTAATCTTAAGGAGTTATTGGAATCATGCCAACAGTCCAAGCCCAGTACACTTAAATCTCACAAGGGCAAATGTGGTTTTTGCAGACGTTGTAAATATATAAATGATGGACCCTACGTTTCTATCCCTGGTTATTATAGAAATCTTAAGTGTCCAGGCAAATGTATTTGTGAGACAAGTTGTGTTGCCTACGTTGCATCTTGCACATCATGCCCAGCGTTTTACGTCAGGAAAATGATTAGGAAATTAAAGGAGAGAATTTTGGAGCATGTTCAGGATATAAAAAGCAAGAAAGTCTGTATTGCATTATATATGCACAGTATGAAATGCATGAATTTCAAAAAAATTTTGTTTTTTAATATTGATAGGGTAAAAACTGGAGAGAGGGATGGTGATCCGAAGTTAGATGTGGAGATTAGAGAAACAGAGTAGCAGATCATATTAAATGCCCATATCGCCCCTGGAATTAACGGCTATATTTCCATCAAAGCAATTTTGAAGAAGAGAGCTACTATTATAAAAGCACTTTAGAGACATATGTGTTATGTTCTGGAAAACTGAGAGGATGTTGATGCCTGTATTTGTGTTTGAAGTTATACCTTCAAATATACAAACGTGTATATATGTTTTGGTTAGGTTACACTTGCAGGACTTGTGATGTAAAAAATTTTTTGGTATGTGACTATTCACTGATTGAACTTAAGTTGTCTATGTGGGCATGGTTTTTAACATTATTTTTTTCATTCGCATACAATGGTTTTTGAATTTTATTAAGTTACTATGTAAACACACTGTTGTATATTACAGTGGACTGTTCAGTTGGTTTTAAATTGTCAGTATTTTAAAATTTGCTTAATATGGGGGCAAAACAGGAAATGATGTCATTAACATGTACATTTTAATGTTATATAAAAATGGAGTTTACAAGGCTTACATTAAGTCTGATGAAGCCCTGTAGATGGTGAAAGTGCTTAGCTTACGTAACATATTTTATTGTTTTGTACATTAATGTGGTGTGCTACCTCTATGCTGAGTGGGTATTTTTTTCTTATTTTTGAACTACAAGTATATATATATACATATATATATATATATATATATATATATATATATAGATGGGTTCACTTCAGAATTTTGAAATACCAAAATCACGAGGTTCAGAATATCGAACTCAGAACCTCGAGTCCTTGGAATCTCGAAATTCTGAACCCGCCCCAACAAATCAGTCAACAAAACACAAAACATGTTTTTGCAGGGGGGCAAGCCCCTGCACCCCCCACACCCCGACTACTTAAATATACCAACTCTGAGATCTCACTACAGTGAGGAAAAGGGAAATCTCCCATTCCACACTGTATGCCGATCTCCGTTCAGGATTTCAAAGTTTTAAAACTTCGATCATATGGTCTTCAATCATATGAATTTTGAAGTTTTAAGCTTTGAAATTATGAAGGGGACCCATATATCTATATCTATATCTATCTATCTATATATATATATATATATATATATATATATATATATATACACACACACACACACACACACACACACACACACACACACACACACATATATATATATATATATATATATATATATATATAAATAATTCTACCTATTTGAACTTTTTATCATTATATTTAATTCAGACAGTAATATAATTAAATGGATTATAGATAAGAACTGGTCAATTTTGAGGGAAGATGAGGTACTAAGAGAAAAAATGGGGGAAAACCTATTATAACATATGAGAAGGGCAGTAATATCAAGGACATTTTAGAAAAGAGACCGTCTATTATAATTCATAATACAAAGGTGGGTAATATGTCAAAATGTGGATGGTGTAATTATTGTGAACACATACATGTGGGTAAATATTTTGAAGTTAAAGGGCATAAATAGAAGCTATTAGGGAACTAAATGGATAGTTTACATTGTACTCTGTCAAGAATGCCCAGGATGATATATTGGCAAAACAGAACGTAAAGTTAATGATCGTCTCTACAAACATTTATATGACATCAAAAAAGGAAAAAGTATGGATGTCTTGTATAAACACATACAGCACAATCTGGGACATATATTTAAGTTTTTGGTAATGGAAAATGGAACAATGAACATCAGAGGGGGACCATGGCCATTAATCCTAAAGAAAAGGGAGCTAGCTGTACTGGCAGTTATATTTGAATGCTAATAGCCGTCCAGGTCTGAAAGATTATAGTTCCATTATGTGCTTGCTGAAATTAAAAGTGCTGCTTAGGTGAACATTTTTAAATAAGTTGTACATTGTTTATTGAAAATGTTTTATATAATGGTACTAAGCTTTGGTGTATTTAAGATTATATTTATTGTTTATATACATTTTTTATAAAAATGTGTGTGTTGTTTAATTGTTTATTTAGGACACTATGCTATTAAGGAGTATATCCTTTAAATCAAGGAGATAATTTAGCAGGTTTTTATGTCATGTGACTTGAGGTGGGATATTTAAACTGTATGATTTAAAAGAAAAAACTTGCTATGTGAAGAAGTCTTGTAATACTGAAAGACAAAAGTGTTTATCTAGTTATTAAAACGTTCTGCAGCTGCGTCCTCTGGGTTTTGGATCTCTTGGTGCTTGTTTTTAGTCCTTTGTTCATTCCTGTTTTTGAATCATAAGCTAAAGGTGTTAAATGCGCAAACAAGGAGAATGATTTGGTATCTTTAATCATTAAGAAGTTACTGTAATAGACGCATTTATGTAAACCCATTAAACCATAATGCTGTTGTCTTACATACTTTGAGCATGTGTGTAGATCAGTTTTGAAGTGTACTGTTATATTTTAGAGTAATGCAGCCCCCCCAAATGTTTGTATCTTGAGCAATACTTGTTTACCACTGTACCCTCTGCTTGTGTTGTACTGACTGTATACTAGTCTGTGTGTTATTGTTATGCTGTGATGGTCATGCACCATGTACATATGAGGGTCCATACACAGTTATATGCATTTAACCTGTAATCAAGATGAGTATGAGTGGATGGCTGTAATCAATGGGAATGGCTTGGGTAGATAAGTGATTGTAAATCTGTCTGACCACAATGCTGTTGTGCAGCATACTTGCAGCATGTGTGTATCACCTCCAACAGTCTCCCATATTTGGAGTCCTCCCAGATAATTCCTCTCTCCTAGTGCTTCACAACTCTTTTCATCATCTTTAAACAGCTCAACCTATTTTGCCAATGAATTGAAATGTTTGGTATGCTCTCTGATAGATTTTTTAAGTACCTCAATGATCAAATATCTCTGTATTATGCTATGATCTATGTGGCTATGTAAATTTCTTTGTTAGTTAATTTTGCTAACATATGTGTTTTCGTTTTGGTTTGGTCTATGACAGTTTTTAAAATACTCAGTTAATATATCTGTACTTGATATGTTCTATGTATGCTATCAAAATAATTTACTTAGTTACTTTTGTCAACATATGATTATTAATGTATAATCTATATCTTACTAGTTGTATCTTTCTTTTTTGTGGAGCTTTTCTCCCTGGGTCTCTGCTGAAAACAGGCTACTGCCCCAGTCAGACACTACCCGGTTAACAAATGTAAATACGAGACCATATGGTCAAGTTTCCAAAAACTTGAACATAAAAAAAATCAACTTTTATTACGTTTATGGAGGAGGCAAGCCCCCCTTCACCCCCAAACCCCCTGAAAATGATATATACCAACTCTGAGATTAAACTACAGTGAAGAAAAGGTAAAATTCCCCATTCCTCACTGTACTGCAATCTCCATTCAAAATCTTCACATTTTCAAAAACTCAATCATATGGTCTCAACCATATGAATTTTGAGTTTCTGAAAACTCAATCAGCTGATAGGGATCCATACACGCATGCGCGCGCGCACACACACACACACACACACACACACATATATATATATATATATATATATATATATATATATATATATATATATATATATATATATATATATATATACCCCTATTCAGTGAAAGCTGAAAATAGCGAAGTGACAGAAAACCAAATTCTTTCCTAGGGAAAGAATTCGGTTGTCCGTTCCTGTCGCTTTGCTTTAGACTATTCTCTATCTGTTAAACCTAGCACTTGCTCCTACAGTACTTATTACCTTGATACGGCACTCTTGTCATAGATAGTACCCAAAAAGGCAACCCCCCATTTCTCGGTCACCCACGTCCCCCGGAATCTTTTTTTAAAGTTTTTTGTCTATCCTTCTAGCATGTCGAGGGATCAGTTGCTAGTGTCCTCTCCTGCTCAGCTGGTGAACCTGGGAATATTGAGGCAATGTTACAATTGCCTCATGTACACAGACAACCCTCTCCTCCTCCCACAAAACACAAATACATGCGAGAGATGCAACTATATGGCCAAACTGGAGGCTGAGCTCTCTCAACATAGGACTGGCAAGACCAGTCAGGAGGAGAAGGTTACCACACACACTATAGACCCAGTCTCACATAGTACCATTACAACCCAAATCATACACATAAACACACAAAGACATACTCGGAGGCTCTGATCAAAAATCTACCAAAACAGCAGAGGCCACCAAAGCAGACACCCAAACAACCACCACCTCAGAACACAACACCCGCAACACATAGACCTCACAGTCAGAGTGTCAAACAGTCACAGCCCTTAAGGCCAAACACAATGCCAGACACACTAGTCATTGGTGACTCCATAGTCAGACACACTGACGCCCGCCACCAGACTGAGTAAGGAGAAGGTCACAGTAAGCTGCCTGTCGGGCGCTAGAATCCGCCACATAACGCAAGCACTCAGGTCTCTCAACAGCAGGTACAAATATGACTCAGTCATTGTCCACGCTGGTGTAAACGACCTGAGACGCACCTCCTTGGACTACATGAAAAAGACATTGAGGAGCTCTCTGATTATGTAGCCCAGGCAGGTATGACCCTGACCTTGAGCAGTATCCTACCTTCACCAAGAATGATGCCACAATACAGAGATAAGATGATCAGCTTTAACAATTGGCTTAAACACTGGTGTCATTCAAAGGGGATCCAGTATCTGTCTGCCTGGGATGACATGCTGGACAAGCCACGCTGCTTCGCAAGGGATGGCTTGCACCTGTCACCCTGGGATTCGGATATTGGCAAAGGCTCTTGCCACCCCCATAGTGCCTTTTTAGGCAAGGCTCAAATTCTAAACCTACCACCCTAGAACACAAAAAAGGAAAAAAACTAAGGGTAATGCTGCTCAATGCCAGAAGTCTGAATCTCAAAATGCACGCACTCGAGGCCCTTCTCAGTATGGAGAACATCGATGTCTGTGCTGTGACAGAAACCTGGTTCAAGGCTCCTGAGAGCACCCCAGTGCTATCAGGTTTTACCTCATATCATGCGTTCCGGCCCCAAAATCCGGAAAATACCAAGAAAGGAGGAGGGGTATCCATATTCATCAAGGACACCCACACCTCAAGACTGGTGGCAACGCACGATGCATCAGAGACCATCCAGGTGCAATTAACCATAGGCAAGACTGCTTTGCAAATTGTAGCATGTTACAGGCCACCCTCACAAACTCAGGAACCTCACATGGCCTTCCTGAAAACACTAGAGGGGATAAATGTATCACCAAACACCATCATACTAGGTGACTTCAATTACCCTAATATAGACTGGGAACACTACTCAAGCCCAAACACCCTAGCCCAAAAGTTCTTGGAATTCATAAACTCAAATGCCATGGAACAACTAGTCACCATCCCCACAAGAGGAGATAACATACTTGATCTCATCATCACGAACATGGGAGCACAATATTCAACACCAGAAGTATACCCCTCACTGGTGAGATCAGATCACAAACTAATCTTGCTGGAGGTCCTCATCCCACCCCCACCTGAAATAAAAAAGACCACAGTAAAGAACTTCTCAAAAGCCGACTTCACACTTCTAAAGACTAGTGTGGTCTCCTTTCAGGCCCCCGAGCCGGTGGAAAACAATACTCAAGCCGCTGAATCACTTACAAATGCCTTCTACCAGCACCTGCAGGACTGCATGGATAAGGCAATCCCAAGCAAAACAAAGACTCTTTGTACCAAAGGCAAGCGTCCAGTCTGGTGGACCCCAGCCATAAACAAACTCTACAACAAAAGGAGGAAGCTACTACAAGATAGAGCAAAATCCTTAAAAGGTAAGACACCCTTGATCACTATAAGTAAAAACTAAGAGCTCTCATAAAATCATCCAAAGCAAATTTCGAGAGAAAAATAGCTAAAGACTCAAAAGACAATCATAAGGCCTTCTTTAGCTATGTTAGAAACCTAGGAGGAAACTCCCAGATATGCTCAGAACTAGTTCAAAATGATGTGAAGATTACTGATCCTACAGATATTGCCAACATACTGGCTGACAGGTTCAGTGCAAACTTCTCCCCCCCCTCCCCCCAAAAGGAGAGATATCTATACCAAACGAGTGCAGCCCCCCAAACATCTCTAGCGCCCAAGTGAGAACTGCTCTCTCCAAAGCAAAAAACACAGCATCCATGGGACCTGATGGTGTCCCCGGCTGTGTGCTCCATTAACTCAATGAGGAATTAAACCCACAGCTAGGACAGCTGTTTAATCAAAGTCTTACCTCTGGATACGCACTCCAGGAGTGGCGCACTGCAACTGTGGTCCCACTTCACAAAGGCGGTGCCTCCACAGACCCTGGAAATTACCGGCCCATTAGCTTGACAAGCCTTATCTGCAAAGCCATGGAGAGGATCATAATGGACCTCATAAATAAAGACATAGGGAATTTGCAGACTTTGGATCCAACCCAGTTTGGCTTTGTCAAAGGCAGATCATGCCTTTTAAACTTGGTTGACTTTTTCGAAACAGTCACCAAAGCCATTGATGAGGGAAAGGCAGTCCATACAGCCTACCTCGATCTGGCTAAGGCCTTCGATACAATACCCCACTTGGGTATCATTGAAAAACTCATCAGCTTAAATGCTAACCCATACATCACAAGATGGGTTGCAAACTGGCTGAGTGACAGAACCCACAGGGTCAGAGTTGCTGGCGCCATGTCAGACTCAAAGCCTGTCACAAGTGGTGTCCCACAGGGCTCAGTCCTGGGCCCACTCTTGTTTGGCATCTACTTTTCCGAAGTACAAGCAAACACTGGAGGGTTATGGCTGACAAAGTTTGCAGATGACTGCAAACTGGGCGCCATAGTAGAAAACACATCTGACACAGATATCCTTCAGAAGGGTCTCACAGAAACGGATAACTGGTGCCAGAGCCACGGCCTAAAGTTAAATGCCAAAAAATGCATAGTCATACCCTTCGGGAAAAACAAGGTTACCCCTAGCTACCAAATAGGTGGCAATCCACTGAGCACAGAAGAAGTTATCAGGGACCTGGGGACCCAGGTTGATAGTAGTCTGTCATTCGACACCCATGTAGCTAAAGTAGTTAGGAAGACCTTCTACATTGCTCACCTTATCATGAAGGGATTCTCATCTAGATCAAGGGAGGTCATAGTCTCCCTTTACTCATCACTCATCAGACCAATGATTGAGTACAATGCCCCATTCGGAATGTATCTGACCCGACACTTGCAGCAGCTGGAGAGGCCACAAAAGTTCCTCACCAAAAGGATAAAGGGTCTCAAAAATCTGTCCTATGCTGCCCGACTGAAAGAACTCCAGCTCTATTCAGTCACTTACTGCTTGCTCAGAGGTGACCTTTGCCTAACATACAAGGCCATGTCAAACCCAGATTTGATGAATATGCTTCACCTCAAAAAATCTAGATCCATCAGAGCCACAAGGGCGGGAGACTTAAACCTCGACACGGCTATTAATAGGACGTGCTGGAGGGATAGATTCATCACCCAAAGACTCCCTATGCTGTGGAACAAAATCCCGGTACATGTGAGGCAGAGCACCTCGCTGGCCTTGTTCAAGAGAAATCTTGACCAATGGATGGGAGATTGCAGATATACCCCAGGGATTACCTCAGTGTCACTGCTCGACAGAGGCACAGCAAAATAATGGGTATAGTTCCCCATACTAAAGGGGTGGCGTAAGCCACAAAACGATGGGCTAGGCTTGTAAATGCCCTCGGGCAGATAGCCTAGTATGAACCTATGAACCTATGAACCTATTTTCAACACTGTGGTGGAAAGTTACGGGTCGGGTTCAGGTAAGTGTGCGATTATGTGGACATGAGGGTTAGGGCGGGCTAGGTGAGTTAGGGTTAGGACGCGGGTCAGGTAAGTGTGCGAATGTGTGGAACTGATGGTTAGGGCGGGGTAGGTGAGTTATGGTTAGGGCACGGATGAGGTGTGTGTGCAATAGTGACGGACCTTAGGGTTAGCGTTTGGGTTAAGGTAAGTGGGTAGATAGTAGTGTATGTACAGTTTAGTGTAGGGTTAGATGTAAGATTTTAGGTGTATGTGTGTGGATTGCTGTTTGTTTGGTGTGCTTGTGTTGAGTGTATGTGTTTTGGAACAGCAAATTTTTTCCCTAGGAAAAAATTCACTGTTCTGTATGTTCGATGTTTTCAGCGTTCACTGAATAGGGGTCGATATTAGAACATTCGAAGTTCTGAAATTTTGATGTTCTAATATAGACCCTAGATATATATATATATATATATATATATATATATATATATATATATATATATACACACACACACACACACACACACACACACACACATATATATATATATATATATATATATATATATATATATATATACACACACACACACACACACACACACACACACACACATATATATATATATATATATATATATATATATATATATATATATATATATACATATACATGCATAAAACCATTAGAAGTTACCAGGCAAGCAATCAATGGAACTTTAAAATACCTAGTCTGTAGGCACCTTTATGAAAAAAAACATAGTAATAGTGCTTGCCTCCTTTATCTAGGAGGACTGTACAGGTAATCCCTGGGATTACTTTCAGGCTCTCATTCATTCATCAGTGTTTGTTTTGTAGATCACCATAATATTGTTATGTTTGATATGTGGGGAATGTTTGTACCATCAGTATGGACTGCACTGGGTTTTGACCTGTCTGTCACATGGGATTTCTTCATTTGTTTGTGTACATAAAGGTCTGCAATATAGGTATTTGAGATGTCACTTGTCATCCTAAGGTATATGATGTCATACAGGGCTGGTACTTTCATAGCCCAGATGTCTGGACATAGGTCATGAGGAAGGCATCAGTAGGCCACAGAATACAAGAATAGTCAAGGTAATCTGTCAGGAAATATAAGGATTTTAAGATCCTTTTACATACAAATCTCTTTGTTCATTCAAGTTGGATAATGTACTATATTTGCTACGTGATGAAGGGACAGTATATTAAGTAACAGGTGAATAAGGTTAGACTACAGTGGACTAATAACATCTTTACAGCTGGAGGATGAGACTTCCAAAAGCTGTACACTGAGTAACAGCTTCATTTCATCTCTCCCAGTGGGAAAACAGAAACTTAGAAAAGGGAGCCAGTGAACTTCTTTTTGTTTTGGTAAATTTCACTAACTGGGGAGTAAGTGCACTGCCTTGGCGCCAGCAAAAAAAGAAATTCAGAGAACCTGAAAGAAAATCAGTCACAAAAGATGAAGAGAAAACACTTTCTGGGAAGAATCCTGCAGCTGTTCAGCAAAAAGCAGCTCAAGCTCTAGCTTTGGTGCAAGACATGACTTCCAGTAACCAAGAGGAAAAAATAACTCAAATGTCCTTAGAGCTGATTAATAAAAAAAAGAAACAGTGATGGAGTATATCAACTCAAATAAAAAAAGGCTGGAAAAAATGGAAGAAGCTTTAAGCAGATATTCAGATCCATCCATCCTCAACCCCTTTTTCCCATGGAGTCGGGGTGTCACTTCAACAGTGACAATCATCTAGAGCCAAGGTTTACACTGCTGGGTGGTTAGCCCTGCAGTGGTAGTTCATCCATGCCACTTATTCACACATGCAGTCACACCTATGGCCAATTTAGAGTGTCCAATCCACCTACTGCATGTCTTTGGAATGTGGGAGGAAACTAGAGCACCTGGAGGAAATCCATGTGACTGCAGGGAGGACATGCAGACTCTGCACAGAAAGCACCCCACCCAAGAATTGAACTGGAGAACCTCTTGCTATGAGGCGACAACAATAAACACTGCACTACTGTGGCTGCATCTATCTATCTGTTTATCTGTATCTATCTGAACAGATATTCAAAGGAGGTGATAAAACTCCAAAAGTCAGAAATTGAAACAAAGAAAAGGCTGACTGAATATGAGACTGTTCAAGAACAGATGTTTAAAAAAGTAATATAATTAGAGGACAGAGCACATAGGGAAAACCTGAAATTTTCTACTGTACCAGAGAAACTGGAAGGAACAGACTGTATTAATTTTACGAATGCACAAATAAGCAATTGAACTGGTATTCCACAGCAGGAGTTGTTAAATGTGTGTATGCTCCAAACCTGTCCATGAGAAAGCAACCTAGACCTTTAATAGTAAGGGTACAATACTACTAGCAGAAGGATTTGATTCTGACAAAGTACTAAAAGTGTGGGACAGAGTGTTTGGGGAAAATATTTATTTATTTATTTATTTGCATTTGTTTAACCAGGATAGTCCATTGGGCTCGAAGAACCCATTTTCAATGGAGTCCTGGGGAGAAAAGCTCCACATACAGATTAAACAAAGATGAGGATATACATATACATTACATGGGGTTAAACATTGAGAAAAAGCTCCACATATATATTACACAAAGGTGAGGATATACATATACATTTGATGGGGTTAAACATAGTATAGTTTATGTAATTAAACATGCAGAGATAGCTAAAAAACACAGTTTTTTTTTTTTTTTTTGTGTATAGAGTTAGAGTAGTATACAGGTAGGCCATGAGTAATGCTGCCTGGTGTTTAGACAGTCAGAAGAGAAAAAGATACTAGAGTAAATAGTAGGTTATGAAGGGTGAGAGCAGGAGCATTGCCATGTGGAGGTTAGATAAGAGTGGAGTGATTTTTTAAAGGATGGGAGGCTTGTAATGGTACGAATAGAGGGAGGAAGGGAGTTCCATAAGCGTGCTAGTGAGAAGGACAGGAGGTTTTGACCAGGAGGGTGGATGGGTCTATGAATTTCTATGAGATTTTGATTGTTTGATCTTAGATGTCTTTGTGTGTGGTGCATTTTAAAGGTAGAAGAGAGTGAGGGGCAGAGGGATGGCTGGGAAATCAGTTTGTGAGCATATGTGAGTTGGGTATATGAGAGGTAGTTGGGTAGTTCTAACCATTTCAGTTGGTGGAGTGGTTCACAGTGGTGTGTTGATGATTTGTTAGAAGTGGCAAATTTGGCAATTTTATTGTAACAAGAGGATAGTTTGGTTTTGAGGGAAGATTGTAGGTTAGTAAGAAGGGGTGGTCCATAGAGAAGGGAGGGTAAGAGAAATGTAGTTGAGAGAGTAATCTTGGTAGCTGAGCTGAGAAAATGATTATGATGGTAGAGCATGCCAAGTTTTTGGTGGGTTTTATTTATGTTTTGTAGTAGATGGAAATGGAATTTAAGATTGTCATCAATTTGGACTCCTAATAGTTTGGTTTTTGATACAAGCTCAAGGGGAATGTTATTTTGGCTATAGATGGAGAATGATTTACGATCGATGTTAGTAGTTTTTGAAGGAGTAAATATCATGAGTTTGATTTTAGCAGCATTAAGAGCTAGATGGTTGTCTTTCATCCAATTTTCAGTGGGGGAGAAGGCATCCTGGGTAAGCTTTAGTAGAGTTGGTATGGATGAGGCAGTGCAGATGATTGTGGAATCATCTGCATATTGAATAATATTAGCCTGAGGGATAGCATGATAAAAGTCATTAATGAAAATATTAAAGAGAAGGGGGCCCAGAATGGAGCCTTGTGGGACACCTGTAGGGGTATTAAAAAGGAGGAAGTAGCTTTTTCCACTTGACTGCTTGTTGTCTATTGGAGAGATAGCTGTTAAACCAGTTGAGTGAAGTGAGAGAAAGGTTTAGATTAGATAGTTTAGTAAGAAGTAGGTTATGGGAGATAGTATCAAAGGCCTTAGAAAGATCAAGAAGAGTGGTAGATACAATGAGTCCAGAATCTCTAGCTTTGTTCACAGTTTCAAGGAAGGATAGGAGGGCTGTCATACTACTATGATGGGGTCTGAATCCATGTTGGGTAGGGGTTAGTCGATTGTTGTCCAAGAGGTGGGGAAGGAGTTGAAGGTAGATGCATTTCTCCAGGACTTTAGAAATGGGAGAGAGGATGGCTATGGGATGGAAATTGGAGATGTTAGTATTATTTCCACCTTTGTGTAGAGGGACAATGTAAGCTTTTTTCCAGGTTTCGGGGACAAGACCTTCTTGGATAGAGCGATTGATGAGGATACTGATAGGGAGGGCAATGGCATCAGCAGCTATACTGAGATAGTATGAGGGAATGTTGTCAGGGGCATTGGTGCATGGTTTTAATTTCTGTAGGAGTTTTCTTATGGTAGAAGTTGGAGTAGGTTTAATTGAAAAAGGGTGAGGTTGAGGTGGGGGTGAATGAGACAAAGGAGTAGGAGGGGGAGGTTGGTTGTCAGTAGAGGGGGTAGGAGGTGAATTGTGTGTAAAAGAAGAAGTAAGTTTGGAAATAGAGTCTATGAAGAAAGAATTGAATTGGGTAGCAAGATCTATGTCTTGTGACTCTGGGCTGGGGTTTGGGTTTTCTATAGTACCAGGTTTTAAGAGTGAATTTATACCTGCCCAGAATTTTTGTGGGTTAGTTTTATGATTGTCTTGAAGTTGGATAAAGTAGTTTTGCCGGTCTATTGAGATAAGATTTTTGACTAAGTTACGGATAGTTTTATATTGATTGAGGTTTGATGTAGATTTGTTTTTCTTGTATTGTACCCATTTTTTATCTCTGAGTCGCATGGAGGTAAGTGTATTTTTTGTTAACCAGGGGGTGGCTTTCCTGTTTATTCTTTTGGTTATTAAGGGAGCATGATTATTTAGGATGTTTAGGAAGATAGTATTAAAGTGGGTTACTGCATTTTCGAGTGGTAGGATTTCTAAGGGAATCCAGTTAATAGATTTAAGGTTGCTGGAAAAAGCTTCAGGGTTGAAGTTTTTATGGAATCTGGTAGTTATATAGTTGTGAGTAACTTGTAAGGGAGTTGGAAGACATCTAGTGAAGATGGGAAGATGATCACTAAGGGGGTCAGGAAGGGTTCCACTGTCAGGGTAGTTATGGGGATGGGAGACTAGAATCCAGTCTAAGATGTTGCCACTTGAGAAGTCTTTGAATGGCCTAGTTATTGAGTTGATTAGTTGAGAGTATTTGAAAAGGTTGATGTTGAGGGGGTGTGTAGGTGACTGTATGGAGGACCAATTTATACTGGTATCCCCCATGATTATAGTTTCATTATGGATGTTACTTGATAGCCAGGAGAGGATGTTTTCAAGTATTGGGATATTATCTCCAGGGGGAATGTAGAGAGAGGCTATAGAAATAGATTTGTGTGTATTCAGCTGGAGATGAGCTAGTATTAATTCTGCATTAGAAAACTGGGGAATGATTTTGTTGCAAGGTGTTAGGTGTAGGAAGGATGCGTAGAGTAGAGCTACACTACCACCCTTTTTGTGGGATCTGTCTGATCTAATGATTGAGTAGTTTGGTGGTAATATCTCGGCATCTTTAATGTGGGGTTTTAGCCAGGTTTCAGAAATGGCTATGATGTCAGGTTTGTTATGGAGTATCCATGCATGAAGGTTAGGGATTTTGTTTGCTAAGCTTTGTGCATTAAGAAATGTGAATAGGATGGATTTAGAATTTGAGGAGGAGTGGTTTGGACCTGGGTTAGGGTGTATATCGCCAGATAAAAGTATTGCAGTTAGAAGTTGAGTTAGGAAGAAGAGGTATTTGGGTTGTTTAGTTTGGGTGGAGTGGGTAGAAGGATTAGAGGGAGATATGGAGAATAGGGAGGGTGTGATGGTTTTATGAGGAGGGATAAGTTTATAGTGAAAACATAGGTTGTTGCTGAGGGGGTAAAGGTTAGGAGAGATTTGGTTATTGTAGTGAGATTTTGATGTGTGGAGATGAAAGGTGGTATGTAAGTGGGTAGAGTGGTTGATGAGAGAAGGTTGTGTAAGAGAGTAAAAATAAGTGAGGGTTAAAAGGAGTAACAGTTGAATTGGGAGGGATGAATATTTTAGAGACATGTTGTGGTGTTGGTGAGGTGTGAAGTTGTTTTGAGAAGGATGAGAGGAAGTTGTCATGTGAGTATGGAGAGGGGTGGGAGGGGATGGGAAGAGGAAGGGGAGGGGTTTGATAGTTTGGAAGGAAGTAGGTGTGGTTAACTGGCTATAAAGGTGGAGGTAGTGGGGGTGGGGGTGGGTGGGAATTGGGGGTAGGGTAGGGGAGCGGAGTGAGCCCGCAGGGCGAACGGAGCGGGTAGAGACAAGAGAGCAAAATGTGGAGGGAGGCAATCAGTAAAGAGAGAGCAAACCAACAGGTAAGTCTGATGGTGGGAGAAAGGTGGACAGTATTCAGAGGTGTGAAGGAAGAGAGGCAGGATGTAAGGGTAGAGGGCGCTGATTAGGTTCATAGGTTCATAGGTTCATACTAGGCTATCTGCCCTAGGGCATTTATAAGCCTAGCCAGAGTGTGTGTGGCTTTCACCACCCCTTAGGATGAGAATACTATACCCATTAGTTTGCTGTGCCTCTGTCCAGCAGTGACACAGAGATGATTCCCGGGGTAAACCTACGATCTCCCATCCACTCGTCAAGATTTCTCTTGAACAGAGTCAGTGAGGGGCTCTGCCTCACATGGACTGGGATTCTGTTCCATAGTGTAGGGAGTCTCTGGGTGATGAATCTGTCCCTCCAGCACGTCCTATTTATATCTGTGTTGAGGTTTAAGTCTCTTGCTCTCGTGGCTCTGGTGGATTTGGATTTTTTGAGGTGGAGCATGTCCATTAATTCCGGGTTGGACATGGCCTTGTATGTCAGGCACAGATCTGCTGGCAGGATTCCTTGGGGAAAGAAGAAAAGGTGATAGATAAGTGCATCAGGGGACTAAGAACAGCATGACTAGGGGTCAGGTTACAGAAAGCTTACAGTAAAGATGTAGGAAATACAGAGCAGAAGCTATTATTTTAGAATGGTTACAATATGGGGGTAGACAATTGCAGATCAGAAAGCTTTCTTTATAGAAAGTTAGTTCACGAGGCGCCACCTGGTGGCCATTTATAGTATAGCAATGGTCTTGTCTGGTGGGTAAGGGGGAACTAAAGTGCAAAAGAGAAGAATCAGATAATGCAAGGGGGTTAGAATATTAGAGGGAAAAGTTGAAAGCTGTGAAGGGGGGGTAGGCTGCTGGCTAGCCTGCCTGAATAGTATGCTAAGACTAGTAAAATTACAATCTTGTTTAGAAGCAGTTGCTTAATATGTAACCCTTCAGAGTTAGTGTCAACACATACAGTTCAATGCCTTTTCAGAGGTCACAGTTTTCAGGGAGATGTTGGGTGGTTTCTCTTAGTTGCCCTAATGTTCAGAGACTTCCTGAAGGGACAATGCAGGTAGCTGTTGCAGGGACAAACTGAAGCACAGTGTGTTCAATGCCTTTTCAGAGGTCACAGTTTTCAGGGAGATGTTAGGTGGTTTCTCTTAGTTGCCCTAATGTTCAGAGACTTCCTGAAGGGACAATGCAGGTAGCTGTTGCAGGAACAAACTGGAGCACAGTGTGTTCAATGCCTTTTCAGAGGTCACAGTTTTCAGGGAGATGTTAGGTGGTTTCTCTTAGTTGCCCTAATGTTCAGAGACTTCCTGAAGGGAAAATGCAGGTAGCTGCTGCAGGGACAAACTGGAGCACAGTGCAGTTCTAGTACAGGAACAGGACGCACAGCAGCCAGGTGGGAGGTTGACGAAGAAAAATGCCTGCTCATTGTACACTAGGCAGAAGAGGAGCAAATTTATTTCACTATTCTGGGAATGTCGAGCAGACATGAATTTCAAGCTGCTGTATCCACCTATTTTCAGAATATACTTTCCTGAAGGGTGAAAATCATTTTGAGGCAGAACATGCTAAGAAGGAAATACAAAAGTTTGTCCAACAAAGAGTGAGCTATGAAACAGAAGGAGATTATGCTTCTAGTTCTTCTGGTAATAAAGTGCATACATAGACTGTGCTAATGAAACCTTTTACAATGTTTCAAAGAAAAATGCTTGACAGACACAAAAAACCCCACAAGAGTTGACTAGAAGAACAGAGCATATGTTGGAAATGAACCAGAGACTAAATTTGAGAGATGGAGATAAATACAAAGAAAACCAGCATTAATTATATTTGTGAAACATATTGGACTTTTTTGACTTTGATAAACTTGGAAGGGATTCCAAAGCCCATGCCCTACTTCATGTCATTAATGTTTGAAAAAATGTTTAGGATGGGGAAGAGGAAGGAAAGAGTCAACTGTAAGTAAAACAAACTTTTGCTCTTAACACTAGTATTTTACAATGCAAGACATAATCTGCATGCTATAAAGTAAAGCTTTTTCAGTTATTTTCAAGTGTAATAAGGATACTAAAGTTAACACGTTTCCTTGTTTTTTTCTTCCTTCTTTCTCTTTTTTCAGTTTTAAGAAATGTAAGCACTGCAATGTAAAAAAAGAAGAAAAGTCTGGACAAAAGAGAAAAACTGATGTGTTTTTTTTCTTACTGTTGCACAGGGGAATGACTGGATTAAGGCTCTTGCTTGATCTAGTAACAGATTTTAAGAGGAAGCAAGTAAATAAAACAGAACACTGAATATAATAAAATGTTTTCCTCTAGCAAATAAATGAGTGATTGTACTGTCAACTGTGTATCTGGTTCTCATGTCTCCATGGAGGCAATCTGATAGGGGGCATTAAAAACAGAATACTTCTTTCTTTCAGTGGCTAGAAGATAATGTTTTGTTTTCTTAAAGCATTCAAGTGCTTTCCCAATCTGGGACAGGAATAAAGATAAGAAAAAACATACAGCACTTAGTAAGAGTACAGGCTGCACCATGCATCTCAGCATGGATATCCTTCCTTATAGGGTAATCCCAAGTACATGTGTGCAGCTGACAGTCCGGGACAATTGTTCATATTAGGAGGATTAAACTTCAATATTTGAAGATGTACATTGTCTTCTGTGTTAGTATTAAGTTAATAGGTTTTAGGGCTGTTATATGGGTGTGTTTGTTTGTCTGCTTGTTTTGTTTGAGGGCTTTCGATAAAACAAAAAGTTTTGCAAGATGTGACATGGGCCCAAATGGACATAACAAGAAACAACTGTATAAAAGAACAACCTGCCAAACATTAGTTTATGCATGTAACACAAAAGCTGGAACTAGACATTTAAAAAAAACTGTTACACGTAACAGATGGGAATGATAACTTCTTAATGTAATGACAACACTTTCTATATTATCATTAAATGTAAATGGTCTCACAGATAAACAAAAAAGAAAGAGTAGTGAACTATATTTAAAAAATATAGAGTACAAATAGCTATGTTACAGGACACACATTTGGAATGAACTGAGCATGTCAATTTGATAAAGAAAAGTTTTCAAGATGGTTATTCACTGGAATATCTGAGGCAAAGAAAAAAGGGGCATACTTACATTAATTGTAAGTGGAGCTCCAATAGCAATAGAAGATGATAAAAAGATAATAATGGTAGATTTGTAGTGCTAAGGTGCTACTGCCAAGGGAGGAAGATTACACTGGCATGTCTTTATATTCCACTTAAAACTGCTATAATGGAGCTTGGGAAAATTCTGGGAGCAATGATTAGCTTTCATCAATGAATATTACTCATAGGTGGAGACTGGAATTTGATTTGTAGCAGTGAGGATATATCTGTTGGACCAAGAAGGGAAAATATAACAAAAGATGGTAGACATTTCAAGAAATTTCTGAAAATATTTGGCATTGAAGATGTGAATTCAGTGGTAGGAGTTTAGAGTGAATTTACATATTATAACCCAAGACACAAAAGTGGGCTAGGCTAGACAGAACTTATATTTCACAAGAACATGTGATTTTAATTGAACGTTTTGATACACATTCAATAACTTTGAACCAGAGACTAAATTTGAGAGATGGAGATAAATACAAAGAAAACCAGCATTAATTATATTTGTGAAACATATTGGACTTTTTTGACTTTGATAAACTTGGAAGGGATTCCAAAGCCCATGCCCTACTTCATGTCATTAATGTTTGAAAAAATGTTTAGGATGGGGAAGAGGAAGGAAAGAGTCAACTGTAAGTAAAACAAACTTTTGCTCTTAACACTAGTATTTTACAATGCAAGACATAATCTGCATGCTATAAAGTAAAGCTTTCTCAGTTATTTTCAAGTGTAATAAGGATACTAAAGTTAACACGTTTCCTTGTTTTTTTCTTCCTTCTTTCTCTTTTTTCAGTTTTAAGAAATGTAAGCACTGCAATGTAAAAAAAGAAGAAAAGTCTGGACAAAAGAGAAAAACTGATGTGTTTTTTTTCTTACTGTTGCACAGGGGAATGACTGGATTAAGGCTCTTGCTTGATCTAGTAACAGATTTTAAGAGGAAGCAAGTAAATAAAACAGAACACTGAATATAATAAAATGTTTTCCTCTAGCAAATAAATGAGTGATTGTACTGTCAACTGTGTATCTGGTTCTCATGTCTCCATGGAGGCAATCTGATAGGGGGCATTAAAAACAGAATACTTCTTTCTTTCAGTGGCTAGAAGATAATGTTTTGTTTTCTTAAAGCATTCAAGTGCTTTCCCAATCTGGGACAGGAATAAAGATAAGAAAAAACATACAGCACTTAGTAAGAGTACAGGCTGCACCATGCATCTCAGCATGGATATCCTTCCTTATAGGGTAATCCCAAGTACATGTGTGCAGCTGACAGTCCAGGACAATTGTTCATATTAGGAGGATTAAACTTCAATATTTGAAGATGTACATTGTCTTCTGTGTTAGTATTAAGTTAATAGGTTTTAGGGCTGTTATATGGGTGTGTTTGTTTGTCTGCTTGTTTTGTTTGAGGGCTTTCGATAAAACAAAAAGTTTTGCAAGATGTGACATGGGCCCAAATGGACATAACAAGAAACAACTGTATAAAAGAACAACCTGCCAAACATTAGTTTATGCATGTAACACAAAAGCTGGAACTAGACATTTAAAAAAACTGTTACACGTAACAGATGGGAATGATAACTTCTTAATGTAATGACAACACTTTCTATATTATCATTAAATGTAAATGGTCTCACAGATAAACAAAAAAGAAAGAGTAGTGAACTATATTTAAAAAATATAGAGTACAAATAGCTATGTTACAGGACACACATTTGGAATGAACTGAGCATGTCAATTTGATAAAGAAAAGTTTTCAAGATGGTTATTCACTGGAATATCTGAGGCAAAGAAAAAAGGGGCATACTTACATTAATTGTAAGTGGAGCTCCAATAGCAATAGAAGATGATAAAAAGATAATAATGGTAGATTTGTAGTGCTAAGGTGCTACTGCCAAGGGAGGAAGATTACACTGGCATGTCTTTATATTACACTTAAAACTGCTATAATGGAGCTTGGGAAAATTCTGGGAGCAATGATTAGCTTTCATCAATGAATATTACTCATAGGTGGAGACTGGAATTTGATTTGTAGCAGTGAGGATATATCTGTTGGACCAAGAAGGGAAAATATAACAAAAGATGGTAGACATTTCAAGAAATTTCTGAAAATATTTGGCATTGAAGATGTGAATTCAGTGGTAGGAGTTTAGAGTGAATTTACATATTATAACCCAAGACACAAAAGTGGGCTAGGCTAGACAGAACTTATATTTCACAAGAACATGTGATTTTAATTGAACGTTTTGATACACATTCAATAACTTTTTCAGATCAATCACCAATAATAACTAAAATAGAAATGTATGGCAATAAAATAAAAATGAGACACTGGCTCTATTGAAAAGAGAGAAATGTAAATAATGGGTTGTGGAAATAATTCAGGAGTTATTAGAGATGATGGACATTTCTTCTGAAAATATTGCTAGGGAGTGGGATAAAATTAAACTGGAGTTTAATATAGGGTGGTAATAAAAGAAAGAAATGTGGTTAAGAAGAGACAAGAATTACCAAAAAATGCACTGAACCAGGATCCGGTACAATGAAGGTTGTCCAAAGTAGATAGCCAACAGCCCGTTGAATTAGATTGACGAAAATTTATTGTCCAACAAGTAAAAACACCAACAAAAAGCAATTAAATTCCATTCAGTACAAAATGCAAACATTAAGCGCTTTCGTCTCCGCATCCGGAGACTTCCTCAGAATAAAGTTAAATTAAATCAGTTTACCTTATATACACACTGCACTGCCCTAATTTAAGTCATAAATCAATTTAATCATTAATCAATTAAATAATTGATTTTGCACTCTGGCAAACAAAGCAGCATATAAACTGTTCTGCTCCATTTTAAAAAAGCGCTCCAGTTAAAATTGAATTCTGTACACTTTTTATTACTTAATTTAATTTACTTAAAATATTTACATTGGTGCTTTGTTTATAACAAGTGCACATTAAATTTGTGTAATATATGCTTTCGGTTTTAATATTTTAATATTGCAACACAATTTTAATTGGAATGCAGCTCTTTATCAGTTTTTCTCAACCATTCATTATTAAATTTATGCTTATCTATCTGGGATTACTTTAAACATTCATTACATTCAAAAAGTACTGTGAAGTGACTGAAGTATGGGGGTATGTATAAGTTATTTTTACATTTATTTTTACATTGGTTTATTATATTACCACATATTTATAGATATTGAATTTAAAATATGAATGAAGTATACAAACGCATTATGTATACATTTTTATATTTTAAAAATACATACTATCTATCACACTCGTATGTTTTTAGGGATGCTATATTCAACTCATTCATGACACCAGAGTTTAACTTATGTAATATAATTCAGGTAGGGCTTGTTAAATGAACAGTAGGTAGGATCAATTTTTGCACAAACATAAGTGTTATTCTACGAAGAGATTAGGAAAAGAAAAAAAGTGTACAGAATTCAATTTTAACTGGAGCGCTTTTTTAAAACGGAGCAGAACAGTTTATATGCTGCTTTGTTTGCCAGAGTACAAAATCAATTATTTAATTGATTAATGATTAAATTGATTTATGACTTAAATTAGGGCAGTGCAATGTGTATATAAGGTAAACTGATTTAATTTAACTTTATTCTGAGGAAGTCTCCGAATGAGGAGACGAAAGCGCTTAATGTTTGCATTTTGTACTGAATGGAATTTAAATGCTTTTCGTTGGTGTTTTTACTTGTTGGACAATAAATTTTCGTCAATCTAATTCAACGGGCTGTTGGCTATCTACTTTGGACAACCTTCATTGTACCGGATCCTGGTTCGGTGCATTTTTTGGTATTTCAAGTGTTTGGCAAGAGACAAGAATTGTTTAGAGGTATTGACAAAGGTTAAAGTATTGCAGATTGGGGGGAATCTCAGAGAACAAGAAGAGGAGCAATTGCAGAATGCTAAACAGAAAATAAGGAACGACCTCAATAATATACATCAGTTTAGAAAGACTACTGTTAAGAAATTGTTTTTTGATAACCCCAGGGCACAAAACTTTTAGCATAACAACTCAGGCAACAGAAAGTAGAAAGGGTTGTTGTTAAGCTTATTGAGCCTATAACCAGGAATATAACAACAGATCCTCTAGAGGTCCTATAAATATTTCTGAAATTTTATGAAAATCTGTATAAAGCAGAGAAATATGGAAATCAAGAAAATGTACAAATGGAAATGTTTATGGAAGAAGTAAATATGTCAAGGTTGGGGTAGATGAAGCTCAATTAATAGGATAGGAGGAGATGAGATTCAAATGGTGATATATAACTAATCTACAGGAAAGTTCCAATGGAATAGATGGTATTCCTGTGGAAGTGTGGAAGCTAGATGAGAAAAAACTGATTAAGATCTTGAAGGGTTTTTTTAACAGTATTTTAAGAGGAGGAGATGCACCAACATCCTGGAAGACAGCTGTGGTGGCTGCAATATCTAAAGAGGGTAAAGACCCATCAGATCCAGCTTCATATAGGCCCATTTCAATTCTAAGCCTCAATTATGCCTGTATGTCAATAATGGCTAAACGAATGGCAAAGGCAATGACAAAATTGATAGAAATGGATCAAATGTGGTTTTGAGGAGGTGAGGCAGACATTTGACAACAATGACAGAACAATGGCAATCCAAAAAGGAAGCAGAATATAAGAAAATGCCACTGTTGTTGGTGGGTTTTGATGCAGAGAAAGCATTCAACACAGTAAGCTGCGATTTTATGAGCATCACCACAGAAGCATTTGCATTCCCTGATAAAATTCTAAGGTTGATTAATAGGATATATGAGGGATTGGAGGCGAAAATTAAAGTGGGTGGGTTCCTCTCTGATAATTTCTGTTTGAGCAGACGAACCAGCTAGGGGTGTCCTCTTTCTCCTTTGATGTTTGCATTACATTTAGAACCATTGGCAAAGTTAATAAGGGACTCAGAAATTCAAGGAAATAATTGGTATGGTAGTGAAGAAAATCTGGCTTTATTTGCAGATTATATTATTTTATACACGGTAAAACTAAAAAAAGATATTTCAGTGCTGTGGAACATTTTGAGTCAGTTTCAGCTCTTTTCAGAATACAAAATTAATGAAGCTAAAACATAAACAATAGCTGTAAACTATGCACCCACACATGAATTGGTTTGCAATATCGATATTTATGGGGACATGATAAAATGAAGTACTTAGAAGTATGGATTAAAAAGGATTCTGTTGTGACAGCTATGGATAAGAGGGAAGTGACTAAACAAAAGATAATACAAAATCTGTGAAATTGGAAACTCTGTTTTATGGATATGGATAGGAAGATACAAGCATTTAAAATGTTTTTAGTCCCTTTAATTTCATACACAGGCCAGGCATGTTTTTTTCAACTAGAGAAGAAGTTAAGGACAGCAATTAATAAAGAACTGAAGGATTTGATCTGGGAGGGGATGATGCGAAGAGTCAAGTGGGATAAGCTGATTCTTCCAATAGAATAAAGTGGTTTGGGATTATCTGATTTGAATGGGTTATTTCAGAGCTACACGGCTAAGGCTTCTATACATAGCACAAGTGGAAAGTTGTAATTGAAAGTGGAAAGGTTTGATGAAAAAACAGGGGGGAAGTTCAAGAAACAAGGAGATAATGGGCTTTTGGATGCAGATCCTTAAGGAGAATAACAATAACCATATAGAATATTATATTAATAAAGTAAAAGAAAGTATTCTAAGAAGTAAGCCAACACAGGAATGGATAAAAGACATTATGCTGATAAGGATGACTGCAATTAGGGATACAGACAATAGACAAGATGGCCTGGATTTTATTGGAGAAAACTGGCAAAGAACCAAGGTATTGGGAGCAAATAATTTGAGAGGGAAAGGTAATAAAATGGGAAGAGGCCAAAATGTATTTGGCGTGCAGGCTAGAGATTGCCTTCCCTATCAAGGACTGATATAAGAGTATAGGCAAAAAGAAAGACATAGAGGGACCCTAAGTGAAAGACCTGCTGTGGTAGAATTTTTAGTTGAATGTAGAACAGAAGCTGCTGTTAAAAAAGGGATGATAAGTAGAACATATAAAATATTGCATGATAAGTATAAGAATCAATCAGAGGAGATTAAAAAGGATTGGGAAGAGAGACTGGATAAGCAATTCACAAATAAATAATGGGGGGGGGTTATATGTATGTCTTTCAAATATGCAAAAAAGTGTAGAAGAGTTAGGATTTTTGCTTGGAAGTGTTTACATAGGTATGTTTATACCCTAAGTAGACTCCAAAGAAGCAAATGTTGGTGGTGTGATGGGGAAGAAAGGGATAACTGTGAAAATATTTTCTGGGAGTATAACAATTTGGCAGACTTTAAAAATTCCCTGCTGACTATTCTATCATAAATACTGGGTGAGCAAACTGGTATAACTAAGGAAATTTTTTTTGAGCTATGATACAGAATCAAAATTGCCTAGACATAATAAGGCTTTGCTGAGTCTAATTATGGTGGCCGTCAAAAAAGCAATTACTAGAAAATGGAAATCAAAGTCTAAACCAAATGTAGTAGAAGTAGTGAATGTAGTGACAGAGATTATACAATTGTAACTGGGATATTTAGAAAAGAGTAGGAGGAAATTGCACAGAAGAAATGGGAAGTGTGGGAACAGCACATGCAGAATAATGTTTTGGAGGAGGAATGAGGTTTAAAAGAAGGCAGGATTTGAATGGGCTATGTAATATTTGATTGATAATGACTAGATAGGTTATAAGCAATATACAATGTTTGTAAATAAAATATATCAGTATGGGTTATTTTCATTTATATAAATGTATATGCCTATGTCATAAGTGATAATTCAGTAAAGATGTTTCTTGTTTAAAAAAATCGTTACAGCTGGAGGACATTTCTTTATGCATCAGTTGCACCTGATATAACGACATTGTAACTGTGGTGGAGACGTGATGATGAAATTAAAGTGAGCTATCAAAGCATGCACCAATGTATATCACAGCTGTGTAATTATTAACTGTAGTGTGGTATATATGGTGTAAATTTCTTATTTCCCACCCACTGGTCTAGGTTGTGCTTAAACTGGCTAATAGGCAAACTAAGCTTCACATGGATAGGAAGGCTATTTCATAGGAGGGGCAGTCTCTGGGACATATACCTGTCTTTCCAGCATGTTCCGTTTAACTCACAGACAAAATTCAGGTCCCTAGACCTAGTATTTCTGGTAGTCTTTGGCTTATAAATATGTAGGAGATTCATAAGTGTGGGGTTTGCAGATGCCTTATAAGCCTTGTAATTTGATATGATGGTAATACCAACATGGTATACACGCAATGGTTCCAGGCATGGTAGTGCAGATTTACTACATAGGTAGTCTGCAGCTTATATTATACTGCAGATCCTGCTTCATGTGTCATATACATCACAGTTCTGTAAAGTATGTCATTGTTATGCACCTATGGTGTGAATATCCCATATACATACTTACAGGCAAATAGTATAGTATGTCACGTCTATACACAGTATAACAATCAGTCTCCATCATAATGTACCCTACTGCAAAGGCCATTCACATATTTCAGTGTGGACACCCATGTCTTTGTTAACAGTTGAATGGTGTATGGGATGTTTGACACTGGGGAATGTGCACACTATGACATACATAGGTAGAGCCTGCCCACCTGTGCAACTGTATATAGAGAAGAAGAATCATGGGATACAGAAGAGGTGCCAGATAATTTCTCTAGGGTTGTGGGACTGCAGTGGCATGACAGCTGCAATAAGGTATCATTCCCATATGTGTTAGCTGTAACAGCAGGAAGACTTCAGTGGAAAGAGAGGGCTATGCACAATATTAACAGGTTGTATCACTGGATGACGACTGAGTACATTATGCATGCTATGGAGACCTGCTGGCACCCAATGTGTGTGTAAGGCACACCATAGCTGCCTCCACATGGACTGTTGTCCTAATACTTTTACAGTTGATTGCATGCCAGTATCTGTCAGAAATAATGGCACTGTGGAGGGCGATCAACAGTGTTGTAAGGGACTGATGCATGTGGCCATCTAGGTGCAGGTGCTGCAATGCAGCAAATCATTGGGGAGTTTAGGTGGACAACTGTGGCAGGAGGGTACTGGTGAAACAGCACAACACCTTTGCAACACACATGAGCATGCCTACATATCACTATTTCATGGGATAATTTCAGGCTGATGTGTCTGCCTTGTCATGGTAATATAGGACAAAGTGGTCAGGAGGTGCCAACAGTACTAGGCCATACTTTTCTGGCATGTTTTGTGTTAGTGGCACTATGCATCACTGAGTGACCTCTGCATGCATGGGAAGGGGGTCTGCACTCAGTGGTATAGAAGGTTCTTCCACAGTTGAACACAGATGTGTGAAGAAGTGGTCAAAATATGCTAGACAGACAAGTGAGGGAGTTTGTGGATAATTAGATGTTAATTCAACAGAGAACACTACATATACATTATATCACCTGCAGCACACATACATGTAAGCCATGAACACCTTATCTCTATCATCTGTGTAATGTGTTCTCATTCATACAAATGAGGAACTGCCACAGCCATCATATCATGCAATACAGGAACAGACATCTGCAGAGGAACAGACACGCACTCAGGTCACTCCACAACAAGTACAAGTATGACTCTGTTACTGTCCATGTGGGTGTGAATGACCTGAGATGCCCTGCCTTGGACTACATGAGAAGAGACATGGAGGAGCTCTCGGATTATGCAGCCCAGGCAGGTATGATCCTAGCCCTGAGCAGCATCCTACCATCGGCCAGAATGATACCACAGTACAAGCAGAAAATGATTGACCTCAACAATTGGCTAAGTTTCTGGTGTCATTCTAAAGGAATCCAGTATTAGATTGTTTGGGATGACATGATTGACAGACCTCGATGCTTTGCCAGAGATGGCCTGCATCTGTCACCCCTGTGTTTCTGGATACTGGCTAAGGCTCTTGCCACCCCTATAGTGCCTTTCCAAAGACCAAATTACCACAGTAACAGCTATAAACAAATGCAATCTGGGGTCATGCTGCTCAACACTAGAAGTCTAAATCTCAGGATGCACTTGCTTGAAGCACTCCTCAAAATGGAGAACATCGACATTTGTGCTGTAACGGAGACCTAGTTAAAGCACCCCTGTGCTACCAGGCTATAACTCATTCCACACCTTTTGGCCCCAGAACATGGATCGAAGCTCCAAAGGTGGTGGTGTCTCCATATTCATAAAGAATATGCACACCTCCAGACTAGTAATCCAGCATAATTCATCTGAGATACTTCAGGTACAACTAACATTGGGTAAGATGGTGATTCAGGTCGTAGCCTGATATAGGTCCCCGACCATGTCCCAAAACTCTCACTCCATATTCCTAAGCACCCTGGAAACTATTAGGGTCCAACCCAACACTCTCATACTAGGTGACTTCAACTTCCCCTCCATCAACTTTGAAAACTACTCACGCACCAATACACTGGCCCAACGCTTCTTGGAATTCATCAATTCCAATCCCCTGGACTAGCTCATTCTTACCCCCACTAGAGGAGCCAACATCCTTGACCTGGTTATTACTAACATGGGTAACTGTTGCTCTACACCAGTAGTCAATTCCTCTCTGCTTAGATCCAACCACAAACTAATCACCATGGAAATCCACATCTCACCCACACAACCCCGCAAAGGTATCCACCATGTAAAACTTCTCCAATGCTAACTTTGGGCTCCTGAAAACAGAGGTGACTAACTTCAAGGCACCCATGTCAATGGAAAATAGATGCATGACTGCAGCATCATGTACATAAATGCATGCCAAACCCAACAGAACCAAGACGCTCTCCTCCAAAAAAAGGAAGTAAATCTGGTGGTCCCCTGCCATTAATAAACTCTACAACAGAAGGAAGAAACTGTTGCAGAAAAAGGTGAAGTCCCAAGACTGGAAAAGCTCCTTTATTAGCCTCAACAAAAAGTTGAAATCCCTCATCAAAACCTCTAAAGCCAGCTATGAAGGCAGAATTGCAGCAGACACTAAAAACAACCGCAAAGCCTTCTGTAGTTATATCAAAAATCTCCACGGCAATGCCCAGGTTTGCTCTGAGTTACTGCACAATGGTACCTCCTATACTGAGCCAACAGATATTGCCAACATACTGGCCAACAGATTCAGTGCCAACTTTGCCCCCCCCCCCAAAGGAACAATCACAATACTGGAGGAATTCCAGGCACCCAGAATTACTGCTGCACAGGTTAAAGCTGCGTTGTCCAAGGCCAAGAATACAGCTTCCATGGGAACCGACAATATCCCTGGATGTGTTCTACATGAACTACAAAGTGAACTGGCACCACATCTGTCTGCCCTGTGCAATCACAGCTTCACCTCAGGCTTTGTCTCTACCGAATGGCGCACTGCTACAGTCATCCCTCTCTATAAAGGGGGAGCGACTACAGACCCTGGGAATTATCGCCCCATTAGCCTGATGAGTCTGATATGTAAGGCTATGGAGCACATCATCATGGACTTAATTAACAAGGATAAAGGGAATCTCCAAACTCTAGATCCCACACAATTTGGTTTTGTGAAAAGTAGATCATGTCTTCTTTTGAGTCAGTCACCAAATCTGTGGATGAGGGCAAGGCAGTTCATACAGCCTACCTGGATCTGGCCAGTGCCTTTGATACCATTTCCCATTCAAGAATTATTGATAAAGTCACCAAACTAGGCATCAACCGCTATATCACTAGGTTGGTTGCAAATTGGCTCACAGATAGAACCCACAGTGTGAAAGTAGTGGACTCCAAGTCAGACTGCCGAACAGTCACAAGTGGAGTCCCACAGGGATCAATCCTGGGTCCTCTCCTGTTTGGCATCTACTTCTCAGAAGTCCATGCCAACATGGAGGGACTCTGGCTGACCAAGTTCACAGACAGCTACAAGCTGGGAGCCATTATTAACTCCCCAAGTGATGTAGACATCCTACAGGAAGTCTTCACTGAGACCAATGACTGGTGTTGAAACCATGGCTTTAAGCTTAATGCCAAAAAAATGCATCATCATCCCCTTTGGGAAAAACTCAGTTCCCACTAATTACTACATTGATGGGAGTCCACTGAACACTGAAGGCATTATAAGAGATCCGGGGACACAGGTTGACAGCAACCTCTCCTTCATCCACCACATTGCCACTGTGGTCAGAAAGTCCTTCTATGTGACACATCTCATTACCAAGGGTTTTGCATCCAGGAAGAAAGAGGTCATCATCTCTCTCTACTCTTCCTTCATAAGGCCAATCATTGCGTATAATGACCCATTTGGCATGTACCTCACTAGACACATGCAATAGCTGGAAAGGCCACAAAAGTACCTCAGAAAGAGGATCCAAGGCCTTAAACACATGTCGTACATGGACAGACTCAAAAAACTCCAGTTATTCTCTGTCTCATATCGTCTACTACAAGGCGATCTCTGCTTGTCTTACAAAGCCATGTCTGACCAGCTCTGTTAGAAATGCTACATCTAAAGAAGTCCCAATCCCTCTGCACCACACACTCCAGAGACCTCAACCTCATTACTACAATCAACAGAACATGCTGGAGGAACAGGTTCATAACCTAGAGACTGCCCATGCTCTGGAATAGACTTCCCATACATGTCAAGCAGAGCACCTCACTGGCCCTCTTCAACAGAAATCTTGATGAGTGGATGGGAAATAGAAAGTTCACCCTGGGGATCACTCCAGTGGCTCTACTTGATAGAGGCACTGGGAACTAAAGTCAGGCGGCACAATGCCAGGGCACTTCTATGGGCTAGGCTTGTAAAGGCTCCAGGGCCATTAGCCTAGTACACACCTATGAACCTATAAGAGGAGGAGTACAAGTTTACTTAGTACACCTGTCTTTCAACTATGTCTGAATAATGGCATACACCACTGTTACTGCATACCTGTACCATTTAGTAGCATTCAACTCAGTATGTAGTACTGTGACATAACATGTGCTGCCGTAGTTGTCACATCTCACAACATACAGGTCACATATTACAGGGCTGGAAGATCTACTTTCATCTCTCACTAATACTGGAATACAAACGCAAGAGAAAGAAAATGTCACTGAATATGTGATAGTGTGCACATGTCCTCAACCTACCTGCTTCATACAGCTGGGCCAGGTGATACAGGTGTGCTGAACATGACCCCATGTAGTTACGCATATAGTACTAATACTTCTATATGGTCTTAATATGGGTATATAGTGCCACTGTATTGTGAAAAAGGTGGTATAGTAGTGTGCAAGTGTAAAACACATATGGTATAAACATGCAGTGCCAAATAACAGGATCACTTTTAGGCTGCCAAGTGATAACAGAAAATGGGAAGGTATGGGCACATTCAGACAAAACAGGCATTTAGGTTGAGATGCAGTGGGTGGCAGCAAGGCATATGCAGAGATGTGGTGAACCTAAGTGGAAATGTTCCAAGCAGTACTGTGTATATAGCATACTCCTCTAAAAGTGGTTCATGCATCTCCACTAGGGCTCAGTTTATTGAAAGTTGCCATGCCTCCTAAACTTTGCCAAAGTAGTAATGTCTCTGTTTCCCCTAGACTCAGAACATAGGAGTCCTCAACATCCTTTGGTTAGGTCTGTCAGGTGCAGGCATTCTCATTCCTGAGGCACTGCAATACCCTAATGTCTGGCAAGCTTTCCTTACAGAGCAGAACTTGTGGTTCCATCTGATATCTTGCTAACTTTGTGGTGAATGGAGCTCTATCCCTTCAACAAGGTGCTGCTCCCATCTTTCCTCACTGTTTCCTTTTCAGAACTTGTTTATGATTCAGCAAATAGTCACCCGCTCAGCATCATAGCGGAGATGTACGGGCTTATCACTGGAAACTGTGGCTTTGTTTTGTGGATGTAGTCCCTATTGTGGGGCATCCCTGGTCTCAGGCACATCATCCTTAGCACCTATGTATCAGACTGGGAGAACCAGGAAGCTAAGGGTCTCCTCATTGGCATCATTATGGGGTGCATATTCTGTGAAAAAAATCACTCCTCACTCTCTCATGTATGACTGTCCCAGTCCTGGCCTCAGCATTAAGACAGTTGACATTGATAGCTGTCAGCAATCTCAATGCTATTTGGCACCCTCACCATCTACATATATGTTACTGCAGCTGTCGAGTTGCTCATGCAGGATCACACATCCTATCAGAAATTTCATTTAGCTCCACCTCTGGCAGCACAGGTTCCCTGCATGAGCACCCATCTGACAAGTCTCTCAGCTGCCGTGTCCTCTAGAGAAGCACATGCCTACCTTGACAGACACCTGCTACCCCACAGTTCAGGTAGCAACAGCTAATTTATCAGATCCAATGATTCCATGCTTGTCCAATTTAACACTCTCTTCTTCCACATGGGGGTCATCTACATCAGTAGCAATGAGCAAAGACATGTGATGGAGATGTCCCTAGACTTATTGTCAATGTTTCCCACCCCAGACTTGGAGGATGATGAAGATACATCTGCAATATTCCCCAGGATGTCCAAAATGTTGGGGACAGTAGCTAATTATGAAAGCTAATACGGGATGGGCCCTGCACACTCCCTCTGAACCAATAGTCACCAAAGTGATCAACAAGGATGCTTTCCCCACCAGTCACAATTGTGATAAATTTAGTAATGAAGCACATACATGATGTCTTCTATAACAAACTGACTTGACAACATCTTCTCTTCTCCTACAAAAAGGTATGTGGTAGATTCTACTCCAGAGATGTAGTCCACACTGTTCACGTGCACAATCATATAGGCTTCTATGCCACAGCATCCTGCACTATGTCTGCCTACACTGGACTTACAAAGGATGAACTACCTTAAGAGGTGAAAGCAATCAGCAACCACTGTCTTACTAGGGGTGATGAACTACATGACAAATATACATACATAGGTTCCAGTCAGACTTATCACTGGAAGCATGCAAGACAGTGGCTAGGGTGCTCAATGGGGCTGTGCAACAGAAATGTTTGATATCAGCCTTCGGCTACTCCTGTATTGTGTTTATGTGCCTTGCTGTGGATGGTTCATCTAGTGTGTCAGGCAGTAGCGTAGGGATATGAGTACATTAGTGAGTTTGCTTACCATAAATGCTGCAGATATCACGGTCAGGGACATTTATTTATATGACAATGGGACCCTGATTCTCATATGGCCAAAAACAAACTAAATTAGAGAAGCCTGAAAATAGGGCCGTCAGTTGCCTTATATGTCAATATGTGCAGCACACCTTTTCTAGGACTCACTGGAGGCCATGTCAAATGTGGTGTGCACATGTCTAAATTCAGCAGAGAGAACATGGATGTGGAACAGGATGTAGACATTGTAATAACCTTCGGAAGGTCTGAGAATGGTCAGGTGGGGAAATGGCTAGGAATACTGTGGTACCCCAGGAGGGGGCCCACAGCCTACTTCATGAAGACCTGTGTGCCAGTCAGACATTGTACATACTCAGAGGTCACCTGTCAGTGCGCATTTCAGCATTTTTGGCCATCGTATGGGACAAATTGATGAAATAGACATATCTAGAAGTTTCTTCCACTCCCTTTCCCAACTGCAGTATTCCCTTCCATATGTCCCACCCATCAGACAGCTGCAGCCTCACAACATGCTATAAGCTTGTTGCAAGCATACATATCCTTTAAGTCCCACAAGGCCATTAAAGACATTAATGCCGGTTAAATTATGTGTCAAAGAAAGAAAGGACCTCAGGCCTAATCTTGACATGTGGAGCCTACATTGTTACATCACCCCTTCACATTGTCTTGAGTTATTCTATTTCACATTTGCTACATGTAGACTGGATGTTTACTTAGCACCTTTTGGAGAGCTAGCATCACATCAATATGTCAGAGCTTTCAAGATGATTTTGTGGATTCTGCATAAGAGACAGTTACTGTGACTGAACATCCATTATGTTCGGTGTAAGCTTCACCCTCAGGATGTAAGTCAAATACATGTCTGTGTTTGCAAAGCATGCTGGAATGCAGGAGGCCTTGTTTTTCCACACCTTGACTACTGCCTCCAGATCGCCATCACTTAGGAAAGTCTAATCCCCTTCAGCATCCTGTGATGCTTATCTTTACTTCCAAAGGACAGTGTCCAAGTGCTCCAATCCATAGTCTTACAGCTGCTGCACAACCGATACTGTACTACAGTGAGTATTCAAGGAATAAGTGAACCACCTGCTTGATTCTGTATTACCACTAGGAAGTTCAGCATCACCTCAGGGGGATGAGTCATGGGGTCCAAGCTGTGTACAGTCAAACACATCTAAAATCATACCCCAAATGTGATGGTTGCCACCAATGGTTCTGCCTCATGGAAGTGGGCATTTTCAACAGTTGATCATCAAAGTGAACTGGATGCATACAGTGGCCATGTTGTACACTGATGTTATGGATATAGCAACAGTCCTTATGCCCTTGTGTTTATCTCCATACTCTTCCCTCCCTCATCTAGACCAGCTGCTAATGCTGTCAACTCAAACAACAGAGCATTGGGTTCATAATGGAACACAAACTGGGGATCCCACTGATATCCCATTTACCAGGAGGCCAGGACATTTTGGGAGAAGGCCTCTTTCTACTAATACCTTCACACCTCTGTCACTCATATCCTGAGACAGGCCAGTTTATTTATTTATTTATGGTTTGTTAACTGGGTAAATAGACTAGACTGAGGACTTTTTTAATCCATGGCCTGGGCCTCAGAAGCAGGACAATGCATTAACAATAAATAATCTTTGTGAAATATGAATGCTACCATTAACTTTATATAACATTAACAATATACATTACATCAGAATATTATAAATGGTATACAATCAGATAACAATTAGTACAAAGTGAGTTGACAAGTAGAATAACTTTTTTAATCTGGTGCACAGAACACACACATAACAGATTAATCTGCATGTATACATTTACAATGTGGCTTAAAGAAGGGCAAATGAATTATTAAAGTGATTTCGCATTTTTAACTAAAGAAGTAAAGTTAACATTTGTAAAAGGTATAGCACAGAATGCCTAGCAAAGTTACTCGTCCTAGAAGTACAGCATAGAATGCAGATCCTGGGCACTACTCCCAAAATTAAATAGAGGCATTATAATTAAGGCAGCCTGACCTCCATTTGTTGATTCACCAACAGTTACGTTTATTAGCAGACTGCTTCACCTCTTGCCTGCTGATGGATCAGAACTTGTCTGTCATTGAATCTGTAGCCAGGCTGCTGTTATGACACTGGAGAAGGCCTGCCAATTCCAAGTGCAAAAGTATCTTTCTCCTTATTCCTTCCTTGTGTGGACATCCCACAGAAGCAGACATCCAGAGTTGGCCCCAAAGACCCCTGCAGATTTGTGCACTATTTCCAGATCATTCTGATTTTGTGGGGACAGCCAGGATGTACAAGGAATGAGCAATCTCACAGCAGCATATGGAGTCTGGTACATGTGGTTCCCCATGTTATGGCATCAACTTCATGACAGACCCATTAGTCTTAGAGCAAACAGGAGAATCTAATCACATCACTCTAGCAACCAATATCAGGATCTTCACTGCCTATGCCTGACTACATGGTTAATCCATGTCTGGTAATGAGAATGAATTATTTAAGCATTTCTTGTTCTCAGAGACACAACATAAGAAAGGCATATCAGAGTAATTTGAGACGACTTTATACTCAACCTGTGGCCTGGCCTGATTTCCTTTCACAGCTGCAGTTCCATCAGGGTTGGAACATGTATCCCATTGTACAGAATTTGTCTTAGGATAAGCACCACTTCCATCTGTCAGCCATAACCTTCTGTGGAGAAGCAACCTCCTTATGTTTGATACCTATAAAAGTCTGTAAGACATTTTGTCAAAAAACAAGTAATCTCCGTGGTATCCCCAAAGGCTCAAAACAACCCACTAAACAAGTGTAGTGGGTCCAAAAACAAAACACTGTAAGAAACTTGTGTGTTTGGAAGATTTTCAGTCGATATATTTCTAGTTAATCACTGTATATTAATCAGATCAGACAATAGTAAATCCTAAGGATTTTCAACTGGAAACAGACTGCCTGCCTTACTTGGATTACTTTTGAATACTTAGTAATGCTGTACAATTATATATTTTCTATTATTATTTTTTGTTTTGTTTTGACTTGACGAGTTTAAGTTTGCTACTTCTACTACTATTGTCTGATCTGATTAATATACAGTGATTAACTAGAAATATATGGACTGAAAATGCTCCACACAGAGAAGTTTCTTACACTGTTAAGACATTTTGTCAAAGACACCTGTCATCTTTGAACATACTGGTTAAACATCCTGCTCCTCTATGGGATGTATACTTTCTACTAGACTATGCATGGTTACCTTGTGAGGCAAATAATACTAAAGATCTTGCATTTGTTGTGACACAGGCTATTTGTGGTAGCAAGTACATTCTCCAGATAAATAAATGCTTTTGTGTTCATCCTTAATATTTTATGGTTTAGACAAACAGTTAGGCTGTCCAAGAGAATATCTCCCTCTTTCATGAGATACTTTGCAACAGTGACAGAAATGAATGTGTTCATTGGTTGTCATACCTGTCAATAGGAATTCTTGCTTTTTAGCAGACATACATTAAACAATCAGAACATAGTCTTAGCTACTTGTGTATCTTCACTAGCATTAGCTAATGCTAACATGTATTTGTTCCTTACCCATGATGCGTTGCCACATAGTTGTTGTACACTGCTGTTAGGTATGGCCTCACCATTTTTTGTACTATTAGTTATAGTAGACAACATTGTGTCATGTATGCCTGCATAACAATAATGCATATTGTGCTTTTGTATGAAGGTGCATGCTACTATGTGTAAAGAGTTATAATGTATAGGGTTTTTCTGTTATTGTGGGTTGGTGTGTGGCATTTACCTTTTTGGCACCATCATTATATATTTAGTACTCATACATGCATACATATCTGCTGCCTGTATCATAAAGACAATCTACTAGGACATAACAGCAATTTATCTATTTATCTATCTATCTGTCTATCAGTCTAGCTGTCTATCAATCTATATATCCCTTGTTGACCTGGTTAATCCTGCCGGGCTAGTGGCATTTAGTGGCTAGCACTAGTGGCAATGTTAACTGGGTAAGTGGGTGGAGGTTATTGCTGTTGTTGCTGTTGTCTGTGTTGCACTCCATTTGTTGACAATGTATATTTCTGGGTGACTTTTTACCTGGTAGCTGATAATTCCCATTGCCATGGATAAGTGTTAAGGATTCAAAAGTACAAGTTCTGCAAGATCAGGTTGCCTCACTAGTACCATCATGCAGCATGTGTTGTTCGAGTTCAAGCAATATCAAGGTGAGTTGTGATGTTTCTGCCTTATATAGGTTCATAGGTTCATACTAGGCTATCTGCCCTAGGGCATTTATAAGCCTAGCCAGAGTGTGTGTGGCTTTCACCACCCCTTAGGATGAGAATACTATACCCATTAGTTTGCTGTGCCTCTGTCCAGCAGTGATACAGAGATGATTCCCGGGGTAAACCTACGATCTCCCATCCACTCGTCAAGATTTCTCTTGAACAGAGTCAGTGAGGGGCTCTGCCTCACATGGACTGGGATTCTGTTCCATAGTGTAGGGAGTCTCTGGGTGATGAATCTGTCCCTCCAGCACGTCCTATTTATATCCGTGTTGAGGTTTAAGTCTCTTGCTCTCGTGGCTCTGGTGGATTTGGATTTTTTGAAGTGGAGCATGTCCATTAATTCCGGGTTGGACATGGCCTTGTATGTCAGGCACAGATCACCTCTGAGCAGACGGTATGCAACTGAATAGAGCTGGAGTTTTTTCAGTCGGGTATCGTATGACATATGTTTGAGCCCATTTATCCTTTTGGTGAGGAACTTTTGGGGTCTTTCCAACTGCTGCAGGTGTCAGGTAAGGTACATTCCGAATGGGGCATTGTACTCAATCATTGGTCTGATAAGTGAAGAGTACAGGGGTACAATGACCTCTCCTGATCTGGATGTGAATCCCTTCATGATCAGGTGGGCAATGTAGAAGGTCTTCCTAACCACTTTGCCAATGTGAGTGTCAAAAGAGAGGTTACTGTCAACTTGGGTCCCCAGGTCCCTGATAACTTCTTCCGTGTTTAATGGATTACCACCTATGTGGTAATTAGGGGTTACCTTGTTTTTCCCAAAGGGTATGACTATACATTTTTGGCATTTAGCTTAAGGCCATGGCTCTGGCACCAGTTATCCATTTCTATGAGACCTCTCTGGAGGATGTCTGTGTCTGATGGAGTGTCAATTATGGTGCCCAGTTTGCAGTCATCTGCAAATTTTGTCAGCCACAATCCCCTATGTTTGCCTGCACTTCAGAAAAATAAATGCCGAACAAGAGGGGCCCAGGACTGAGCCCTGTGGGACACCGCTCATGACCGGCTTAGAGTCTGACATGGCACCAGCAACTCTAACCCTGTGTGTTCTGTCCTTGAGCCAGTTTGCAACCCATCTTGTGACATATGGGTTTACATCTAAGCTGGTGAGCTTTTCTATGATGCCTGAGTGGGGTATTGTGTCAAACGCTTTTGCTAGGTCAAGGTAGGCTGTGTGAACTGCCTTACCCTCATCAATGGCCTTAGTGACTGTTTCGAAAAAGTCGACCAAGTTCAAGAGGCAGGATCTGCCCTTGACACAGCCAAATTGGGTAGGATCCAGTGTCTGTATGTCCCCAATGTCTTTGTTTATGAGTTCCATTATGATCCTCTCCATAGCTTTGCAGACAAGGCTCGTCAAGCTTATGGGGCGGTAATTTCCAGGGTCCGTAGAAGCACCGCCTTTGTGTTTAATATATTAAGAGATCTGCAATTGACCATACAAATGTGTTGATTTTGAAAGAATTAGCACCTAGGATAGATGCAAATGACACTACCATGCCTGCTGAAACATAAATTCAGTCAGCTCCCTATTGAGATATTGGCACTCAAAATGCCAAGTGCTGACATACCAGAAAAAAAACAGACCAAAAATCCAGAACAACTCTAAGCTTCTTTTTTTGCAGGGAAGCAAGCCCTTCTGCACCCCCAAACTTATATATACCAATTCTGAGATTGCCATACCTCAGAGAAAGGGAATATGCAGGGAAATAGAATCTTGGATTTAGTAAACATAAGTCCGCTTTTTTGGCCATTCAGTCTCCATGCTTCAGGACTTGCTCTAGCACGCCCCGACATTTCAAATGGATAGCAATTTAGCATGAATGGATCTGTGTACAAAAAGAAGACCTTGTCTAGGGAAATGTCCCTCCTCCCCCTCAACCCTAATGGCACAATCTTCTAGGGGACCCAGATCCAATTAATTTAGAGTTCATCACAAAGGTCTTCTCTTTCAAGGCCACCTTCTGCCAGGTCCTTACAATCTATTGCTGTCCACATATCTGTTTCTGTTGACATTGACTCTCTGAAGCTTGCAAGGGGCATGCATCAAGTGCAGATAAACTCAGGTTTTATCTCATTCTCCTGACAGTTTTTGAAATTACAGAAACAGGCATTTTGGGCACATTGCAGCTGCTGACACGAGCACTCTTGGCTAACATCAAAGACTTAAACAATATGAATTTCATGAACTGTAATCGTGCCTTGAATTAGGAAAGGAGTCCGTTCCCAAAAGACTTGGAGAAATAAATCGACATTCTGTGACAAACAGTGATATTTCCTCCATCTCCCTTCTTTGCCAATGTGCTCATTAGGTCCAGCTCCACCTCAGCATATGTCAAGACCACCTACTGCCTCACGAGACCCAGTAACAACAAGGCTTACTCCTTCCCTGCCAGTGCCACAATCATAACAGATTGAGTCATCTTCAATGTGTTTTGCATCAGCTGAATTGTTGGGGTTGTGCCATGTAGTAGAGACCTTGGTGGGGGTCTCAGTCCTTTTCATGATGATGCTTGTGATAGGGCCACAGTCCTCAGCCTTGAAGTCTTGATCTCAGTAATATTATTGCTGACATTTCTGCCTGGCTGTGTGCCAGGGACAATCGTTTCTCATATTTGATGTCAGTGCGACCTGTGCGCAGCTGCCGGTATTGAGACCTCAATGCTTGCACAGGCAGTTTCAGCCCTGATATAACAGTCTATGTTGCAGAGGCCTCACATAGAGACTGTCTTGTTACTAGACTTATCAATACACCATTTCCATCCTAAGTTATCCAGGCACCAGAGCAGATGTCATGAACACATACTTCACAAAACCAGTGTGCCATGCAGTCACAGCCCTTAAGGCAAAATAACATACCCAACACACTAGTAATAGGTGACTCTATAGTCAGGCACACTGATGTCCTACTCACTAGGCTGAACAAGGAGAAGGTTACTGTTAGCTGCCTGTCGGGTGCCAGGATCCGCCACATAACACAAGCACTCTAGTCACTCCAGAACAAGTACAAATATGACTCTGTCATTGTCCATGTTGGTGTGAATGACCTGAGCCGTACCTCCTTGGACTACATGAAAAGACATATGGAGGAGCTTTCTGATCACGTAGCCCAGGCCGGTAAGACCCTGACCCTGAGTAGCATCCTGTCCTCACCAAGAATGATACCACGGTATAGAGAAAAAATGATAAATTTCAACAATTGGCTAAGCTTCTGGTGTCATTCAAAGAGGATCCAGTGTCTGTCAGCCTGGGATGACATGCTCGACAAGCCACATTGCTTCGCTAGAGATGGCTTGCACCTGTCACCCTTAGGCTTTCGAATACCGGCCAAGGCTCTTGCCACAGCCATAGTGCCTTTTTTAGGCAAGGCTCAAAAGACAAACCCACCACCGTAAGTAGCACAAGTAACAAAAACCTGAGGATAATGATACTCGACACCAGAAGTCTAAACCTCAAAATGCACGCACTCGAGGCACTCCCCAGTATGGAGAAAATTGATATCTGTGCAGTAACAGAAACATGGTTTAAGGCTCCAGAGAGCACCCCAGCACTACCAGGCTACAACTCATACCATACATTTCGGCCACAAAACCTGGACCAAAATACAAAAGGCGGGGGAGTATCCATATTCATCAAGGATACCCACACCTCCAAGTTAGTGGCACAGCACGATGCTTCAGAGATCATCCACGTGCAACTAACAATGGGTAAAACTGCTATTCAAATTACAGCTTGCTACAGATCACCCACCATGTCCCAGGACCCCCACTCTGCATTCCTGGAAACACTGGGAAACATAAAGGTCCTATCAAACACCCTGATATTGGGTGATTTCAATTACCCAAATATTAACTGGGAGAACTACTCAAGTACAAACTCCCTTACCCAACATTTCCTAGAATTTATAAACTCAAACACCCTGGATCAACTGGTCAACACCCCCACCAGAGGTGACAACATATTGGACCTGGTCATCACCAACATGGGGCAACCGGTGTTCCACACCAGAGGTCAACCCCTCGCTGGTTAGATCTGACCATAAACTAATCACTCTGGATATCCACATTCCACCACCACCCCCGGTCAATGAAACCACCGTGAAAAACTTTTCAAAAGCAAACTTCACATTACTTAAGAACAAGGTGGGAAGTTTCAAAGCTCCCATGCTGTCCAAGCTGCAAAATCCTTTACTAATGCACTCTATGGACACCTACAAGAATGCATGGATTGTGCTATCCCAAACAAAACCAAGACTCACTCCTCCAAGAAAAGGAAACCAGACTGGTGGACCTCTACCATAAACAAGCTATACAATAGAAGGAGGAAACTAGTACAGAAAAGAGTAAAATCCCAAGAAGGGGAACACATCCCTGATCAGTATCAGCAAGAAACTATGTTCCCTCATAAAATCATCCAAGGCTAGCTTCGAAAGAAAAATTGCCATGGACTCCAAAGATAACCACAAGGCATTCTTTAGCTATGTCAAGAATCTAAGTGGCAATTCTCAGATCTGCACGGAGTTAGTGCAGAATGGCACAAAATACACTGAACAGACCGATATAGCCAACATCCTGGCAGACAGGTTCAGTGCAAACTTCACCCCCCTCTCACCCCCAAAAGGGCCCATAACTATACCGTAAGAATGTAGTGCTCCTGAAATCACAGACACTCAGGTTAAAATAGCCCTCTCCAAAGCCAAAAACACAGCATCAATGGGACCGGACAGTGCCCCAGACTGTGTCCTACATGAGCTCAAAGATGAACTAATCCCTCACCTAAACACACTGTTTAAACTCAGGCTCTCCACAGGCTATGTGCTCACAGAGTGGCGCACAGCAATGGTTATTCTGCTCCACAAAAGTAAAGCCACATCTGACCCCGGTAACTATTACCCTATAAGCCTGACTAGCTTGGTCTGCAAAGCTATGGAGCACATCATCATGGATCTCATTAACTGAGGCATTGGGAACCTCCAAACACTGGACCCTACCCAGTTCGGCTTTGTTAAGGGCAGATCATGCCTCCTAAACCTGGTGGACTTCTTTGAGACAGTTACCAAGGCTATAGACGAGGTAACGGTGGTCCACACAGCCTACCTAGACCTCGCAAAGGCCTTCGACACCATTCCCCACTCAGGTATTATAGACAAGCTCACCAGCCTGAACATAAACCCATACATCACGAGATGGTTGCCAACTGGCTCACGGACAGAACCCACATGGTAAGAGTTGCGGGAGCTAGGTCTGACTCTAAACTGGTTAGAAGTGGCATTCCCCAGGGCTCAGTCCTAGGACCCCTCCTGTTCATCATATACTTCTCAGAGGTACAGGCAAGCACAGGAGGACTATGGCTGACCACGTTCGCAGACAACTGCAAACTAGGGGCTATAATTGACTCTCCGGCTGACACAGACATCCTCCAAAAGGGTATCACTGAGACAGATACCTGGTGTCAAAACCATGGCCTCAAGCTAAATGCCAAAAAGTGCATAGTCATCCCCTTTGGAAAAAACAAAGTACCCACAAACTACCACATAGGTGGTAGCCCCCTAAATATGGAAGACGTAATAAGGGATCTGGGGACCCAAGTAGATAGTAACCTCTCCTTTGATAATCACATTGCCAAAGTGGTTAGAAAATCCTTCTATGTGGCCCACCTAATCACAAAAGGGTTTGCATCCAGATCAAAAGAGGTCATTGGGCCCCTCTACGCTTCACTCATCAGACTCATCATATAGTACAATGCCCTGTTTGGAATGTACCTTACAAGACACCTGCAACAACTGGAAAGTCCACAGAAGTACTTCACCAAGAAGATCACTGGCCTTAAGCGGATGACCTATGTAGCTCGACTGAAGAAACTCTAGCTGTACTCATTTGCATACCGCCTACTCAGAGGTGATCACTGCCTGACATACAAGGCCATGTCCAACCCAGAATTGATGGCCATTCTCCGCCTAAAGAAAACCATATCCCCTCGAGCCACATGCTCCAGGAATGTAAACCTCATCACAACAATAAATAGGATGTGCTGGAGGGATAGATTCCTGTCCCAGAGACTTCCCATGCTCTGGAACAAGATTCCAATCTACATCAGGCAGAGCTCCTCGCTAATCCTCTTCAAGAGAAACCTTGACGAGTGGATGGGAAACAGAACGTTTACCCCAGGGATCACATCAATGGCTCTGCTGGACAGAGGCACTGGGAACTAATCTAAGGGGGTGGCGAAAGCCAACACATTCTGGCTAAGCTTATAAATGCCTTTGGGCAGATAGCCTAGTACCTACCTATGAACCTATGAACCTATAAAAACCTACACTAAGACAAATCAATGGAGTCAGGCCACCTCTCAGCCTCTGAGTTGCCCTACATTTTCCCCTAAGATGGCATATGAAGAGACAGTTGTTGTTTTCCAGAGTTCCCATCCTGGGGGGATCTCACAGTGGGATCACTAAAGGTTTGGCTGACTGTACAGTTACACTGGAAGTTAAGAGCTGCATGTCCCCCCATCAGGGAACTATTCTCAGTCACCCAATGTGTCTTACAATTTCTGATTTGTACCCTTCCAGTGATAAACAGGACCAGGCCTACCCTCCAGGGGCCATGCAATTCCCTACCTCTTGCCAGACACCTTACACAATGGCAATATATAAAAGGAATTAGTGTATACTACCCAGGTGTTCCACAGTCAGGAGGGTTTGGATCTAATTTTTGCCCTGTGGTTGCTATTTAGCATTATTAGCCCCAAATATTTACAGTGGTGTAGGCCAGTGGTCTCCAACCCTTTTTGCACCAAGGACTGGTTTCATGTAAGACAATTTTTCATGGACTGGCCATCGTGTGAGCATAATAATACATAATAAAGTGCATATTTATTTATTTATTTGATATTTGTTTACCAGGGAGGTCCAACTGGACTAGAAGTTCATTTTCAGCTGAGACTCAGTGAGAAAATCTCTTACTTACAGTAAACAGACATTTGGCAATAATTACCAAAAAAAATAAAGTGTACATTCTGCTTAACAGCATAACATTGATCTACTATGATCAAGAGGTACGTAACCGTAATGGCAACCTTATTAACTTTCTAAGTTTATAAGAGCAATATTTAAAATCTGTCCCTATTATTTGTGGCTCTGTTCAGATTTATTATGTGAGAGGTTGAGTGCATCCCTCTCAACCTCTCAGAGTAGACCAAACAATCTGGACAAACCCATAAATAATGGGTGGACAAAGGTGCAAAAATAGGGACACATTTTAAATATTGCTATTACAAAGTTAGAAAGTTGATAGAATAACAGGTTGTTTGTTAGCATAAATGTTCTGAAGGGTATGGAGTCAGAATCTCAAATGTATGTCATTATTTTCTGACTTCAGTCTATAATGACTTGCTAATGATTTGTCAGAAAACCACAATTTTATGAAAAACAGATCCAAATATATGAGGCAAAAATATGGACTTTCTGTGAAAATCTGTACAGTTGAGAGGTTTGGTTGAGTGGTATGGTCGAGAGGTAAGTAAACCGAATGACAACATTATTTACTTTTTAAATATTGCTCTTATAAACTTAGAATCTGTCCCTATTATTTGGCTCTGTCCAGACTTATTGTGCGAGAGGCTGAATGGTTTCCTCGATAGGTACACAAACCTCATTGCTGCTGCTCCTACTGCCAGGGGTCACTCTCAATCTTCACTCTCTCTCTTTCTCACACACACACACACACACACACACACACACACACACACACACACACACACACGCACGCACGCACACACACACACACACACACACACACACACACACACACACACATACACACACACACAGTCCCCTTTTGCTTTCATGCACGCAGTCACTCACACATGCAGACAAAAACACACACACATGGTCACTTCTACTTTCATACATGCATTGATTCACACACACAGATGGACACATGCACACACACACACACACACACACACACACACACACACACACACACACACACACACACACACACACACACACACACTTTTTCAGTTTCGTTGACTTTTATTTTAAACTCGCTAAACAGCAAAAGTGCTGTTTAGCAAGTGTAAAATAATGGCTTGCACAATCTCACTGCTCACTCTCTCTCATACACATACAGTCTCTTCCTTCACACACATGTACGTTCTGCTTTTATGCATGTATTCATTCACACACGCAGACAGACACATAAACACACTTATGCACTCCGTGCTTGGTGGCCTGGTACCAAATGATCCACGGCCCGGTGATTTGGGAGTGCTGGTGTAGGGTGTTGTACAATACAGGATAAATTTTATCTGTATCATATATCAACAAGAAATTAAGTGTCTTACACCTCCTGAGGACTCTGCAACCAAAAATTGAAGAATGAAATGTAAAGATATAAGTTGTAGAGTCTTCCACGAACTACACCAAATTCACGATAAAACACAGGTTTATTGAAGATAAAAAGATAAGCGCTTTCGCATGCTGGACTGCACGCTTCATCAGATCTATCACAATGAATCATTCAAAGGCTTATATACAAAGATGTAGATATCAGCTGATATAATTAATCAATTAGTCAATTAAACAATATAATATCAAAATAATTAATCAGCTGTCAGGCAGTCTTTGAGAATTCATTTAGTTAGTGCAACTATGTTTAAAACATTCTGTTTAAAAGCTATTATACAAAACAAAATAATACATTCAGAAAAAAGTTTCCATGATGCATTTAAAACTATGCATTATGTTGAAAGGCACATGAATGTATAAAATGTATAAAAATATATAAAAATAAATACAAGAAGATATACAATAGAGTATGCATGACTCTCATTGAGTCATGCATACTCTATTGTATATCTTCTTGTATTTATTTTTATATATTTTTATACATTTTATACATTCATGTGCCTTTCAGCTACATAATGCTTACATAGTTTTAAATGCATCATGGAAACTTTTTTCTGAATGTATTATTTTGTTTTGTATAATAGCTTTTAAACAGAATGTTTTAAACATAGTTGCACTAGCACTTTAAATGAATTCTCAAAGACTGCCTGACAGCTGATTAATTATTTTGATATTATATTGTTTAATTGACTAATTGATTAATTATATCAGCTGATATCTACATCTTTGTATATAAGCCTTTGAATGATTCATTGTGATAGATCTGATGAAGCGTGCAGTCCAGCATGCGAAAGCGCTTATCTTTTTATCTTCAATAAACCTGTGTTTTATCGTGAATTTGGTGTGGTTCGTGGAAGACTCTACAACTTATATCTTTACATGTATCATATATCCATAAAGAGTCCATATTAGCTTTTTGAGATCATATAGGTTCATAGGTTAGTACTAGGTGAACTGCCCTTGCGAGCCATTTTAAGCCTAGCCAATTATCCCTTGTGAGATTCAAACCCTGCACCTTGTGTTTGTAAGGTAAACACCTTAACCATTAGGCCACCCTCCCAACCCAATCACATGAGTGCAGTACTTTTCTTTGATGCACTTACCATGATTAAACTATATCAAAGTGTCTGCAGCCTGCTAGGAAATGAAACTGTATGGTGAACCTTATCCTGCTCCTTTTTAATCTAGTGTTTACCCATAACTAATGTGTCATGGCAAACCCTCCTTTTGCTAGCATTCATAGTGGCTACACAAATACCTCATCTGTATTTTGCTTGAATTTACTATTCTTAACAGCTATTTTACTGTGGAGCGGTAATGCTTATAGGAAAACATACTACATCTAATTTTGTCATTAAGACACCTAGGGTGTCTGTGTAGGGAGTGTGTCAAATAGGTGCATCATACTTGGTCACACATCATTATGTTAGACACTAGGCGTGTGCACAATGATTATTTTTTTTATTTGCAACATGCAGGCACACGCTTTTGTTACAAGCAGCCTTATGCATATGTTGTATGTTATGCCTTTCCCATACCATGTATGTCTGTCCTATGTTTGTGTCCTTTCCTTCTATGCCCTTCCATTTGTATTGCACCATGCTGGAAGTCCCATCTGTTGCTGTCTGTCTATTATGTTTGTGAAAATACCCTATATACTTCGCCCTTGCTCCAGCATCTACTCACCTTCTTATTTATCAAAAAAGGGGCCTATTCACACAAAAAAGTTCCCACAACTGTCTGAACACCCCTCAGACCTATACAGTCCATGTATCATTTGTGTACACCCACTCGTCCCTTCAACCATTGTATCTTTTATATCACTCCATTTATGTAGATGTCTATGTCGTGTGTGAAACCTCCACATGCCCAATACCTCCAACATTGTTGGACGACTTTGGCCTTATATTTATTAATGCTGTTGTTAGTGTTGCACTGTGCTGCACAAACTACCTTATTATCATTTTTAGTCTATTGTACTGTATTTTATCATCAGCATTATCTGTATTTTTTTCTTTACATATTGTACTTCATTTGTTTTGCACCTATATGTGTTTATTCTACACAGTTTTCTGTATTTCCGTAAGTGGTCCTTTCATGTCCATAATGTTGATTTTTGTAATACATGTTGCAAACATGATTCAGGTGCATATGTGAAAAAGCTCAGCTATGTACATAGCACATGCATTCACTGATGTTTACTCAAAATTGCATTATTTCTTTAACTGATTTTTATGTTGTATAGGTTACCAACATGTATTACAACATTATAGTGCAGCTTGCTGTGGATGTTTGTATGTTAATGAAGCTTATTACTAATACAACTATATTAACAGCATGTGCACACCATATGGTGCCATCCACATCACTGCACAATTCTTTTGGAATCCCACTGCTAATGCCATATATACTTTAAGGTGCCCATGAAAACATATGTATCATAGAAACAGTGAGACAAATTCATATTAGGTTCAAACAGCATGTTAGAAATGGTGACATCCTCATGCTGGGCCAGTAATCAAGGAGCCTGAATCCTCACCACTGACACTGGTGAGGGAAGTTCACTTGGAATACAAATGGATACACTCAGTATTTCCAGATGCAGACCTTTCTGCATCTAGCACAGTTTCCCTTAAGAGCACCCAGGGAGCATAGTCAGGGGGCTGGTTCCTCTCTATATCTGTCCAGACCCTCAATAAGACTCCCCACTGGTGCAGCTCAGACTTGAACCCTTAGCTGTGGTTCCAAGCTAATTCCTCCCACACCCTCTCTGTGAAACCAGTGCTTTGTGCCCCTGCTCCAAGCAGCTGACATACACACTCTTTGAGATTTGATTTGCACAAACACACACAAACACACATACTTGGGAAAGGCTGGCACAGATTCACCTGCTGTCCCCTCATCTGCCCAGACTATAAGGTAGTTATCACTGCCACAAGAAACCCTGCCAGCTACTTTAATGTTCTTACAAGGGTACCAAATTATACTTAATAAAATTAATACTAATACAAATGGTAATGTTGACCAAACAGCAAGGTTTCAGGAGTGGCCAGAGTTATTACCAAATAAATATGTGCGAATGCTCTCATAACTTAAATATTTTTTCTAAAAGGACCAGCCACAATGAGAAGTTTAAATATATTTAATAATAAATAGTACAAGAACATGAAAATACTAAATATCTATTCACAGTAAACACCAGAGTTTCATTCACAGAGAATATTAAAAATAACACAAGATGGGTTGCAAACTGGCTGAGTGACAGAACCCACAGGGTCAGAGTTGCTGGCGCCATGTCAGACTCAAAGCCTGTCACAAGTGGTGTACCACAGGGCTCAGTCCTGGGCCCACTCTTGTTTGGCATCTACTTTTCCGAAGTACAAGCAAACACAGGAGGGTTATGGCTGACAAAGTTTGCAGATGACTGCAAACTGGGCGCCATAGTAGAAAACACATCTGACACAGATATCCTTCAGAAGGGTCTCACAAAAATGGATAACTGGTGCCAGAGCCATGGCCTAAAGTTAAATGCCAAAAAATGCATAGTCATACCCTTCGGGAAAAACAAGGTTACCCCTAGCTACCAAATAGGTGGCAATCCACTGAGCACAGAAGAAGTTATCAGGGACCTGGGGACCCAGGTTGATAGTAGTCTGTCATTCGACACCCATGTAGCTAAAGTAGTTAGGAAGACCTTCTACATTGCCCACCTTATCATGAAGGGATTCTCATCTAGATCAAGGGAGGTCATAGTCTCCCTATACTCATCACTCATCAGACCAATGATTGAGTACAATGCCCCATTCGGAATGTATCTGACCCGACACTTGCAGCAGCTGGAGAGGCCACAAAAGTTCCTCACCAAAAGGATAAAGGGTCTCAAACATCTGTCCTATGCTGCCCGACTGAAAGAACTCCAGCTCTATTCAGTCGCCACCGCTTGCTCAGAGGTGACCTTTGCCTAACATACAAGGCCATGTCAAACCCAGATTTGATGAATATGCTTCACCTCAAAAATCTAGATCCGTCAGAGCCACAAGGGCGGAGACTTAAACCTCGACACGGCTATTAATAGGACGTGCTGGAGGGATAGATTCATCACCCAAAGACTCCCTATGCTGTGGAATAAAATCCCGGTATATGTGAGGCAGAGCACCTCGCTGGCCTTGTTCAAGAGAAATCTTGACCAATGGATGGGAGATCGCAGATATACCCCAGGGATTACCTCAGTGTCACTGCTCAACAGAGGCACAGCAAAATAATGGGTATAGTTCCCCATACTAAAGGGGTGGCGTAAGCCACAAAACTATGGGCTAGGCTTGTAAATGCCCTCGGGCAGATAGCCTAGTATGAACCTATGAACCTATGAACCTATGATGGAAAGTTTCACACAGTTATAGAAAAACAGTATTTAGCTAGTCTCACTATCTATTCCTGATTGACTAAAAGAAATACTGTTTTACTGAATAGAGCAAGGCAAGATGGGTGGGTGGCCCTTGTTATCAGGTCCGAGACAGAATACAAAATGCTGCTAAGACTTCATTCTCCTCTAATATTAAAACATTAGTTCTGTACAGAATGACATCACACACATCTGGTCATCTGACTCCGTTTCGCACACTATCCCCATCACTAGACGCTATCAAGGTTTTAGCACCTATGTGTTACCATGCACACAGATAGAGCTCTGCTCAGATGTGGTGCAGTTGTTGGACTCTTCCTACAGGAGCTACCAACTATTCTGTAGCAGACATTGCATTTCTGGCTCTATTCAAAACTGTGGGATAACATCTTTATGGCTTAACCCATAAAGTAAATTTCAAGAATATTTTGCAAAGTCAGGTGAATTAAGATTAACCACTTCACTTCCAGTGTATGCTGCTACAACATATACATTTAAACAGTTACAATAATGCATGTACATGTCTTTTTCTTCCAGTAGAGCACGCTGTTGATACATTTTAAGACAAGCAAACCTCACAAATACATTTTCAGCACAAGCATCTGTAGAAATCAGTTTGATATACAATTGGCATATAATTATTTGCAAAATTCCAGCTAGCTGTGATGGCATATGTTACAAATCCACTGCCTTGTTTCTCTGAGCATGGCTGGCAGTACCTCCTATCATCACAGAAACACTGTTAGAAACAAAAGGAAAAATAAAATGTCTCTATATTTTAATACAATGCATAGCAAAGATGAATTTTTATGATAGGTAGCTATTTTGGAAGAGGTACACAGCCACATTAGAGATGAATATAATATCAGAAAAAAGACATCTGTAAAAAGAAAGTGTCTTTCTTCTTAAATACAGCACTTAAAAAGTGACTAGTTTAAGCACTGAAATCACCTGGGGATGTTTTCGTAATGAAGCCAAGTTTTCTACTGATTGAATGATAAATGGTTGCTTTTAACTATGCATTCTTAGGGTTAACTTATTTTTGACTCATTGACTGCTCAGCTAAAGTGTTAAAGGGTGAATAAAATGATTTTAGTCAGAGATATTCCATAGTTTGCACATCTGATGGAATTGCACTGTATCACATTCTAGACAACAAAACAAGCTCTTTACATGGAGGGATAGAGCCTTTATGACCCAAATGGCCTGGAATCAGTTAGTGTCCCAGGTGCCAAAGACTGTAGCTGAGGGGGATGGGAGTTAGGAGGAGGTACTGCTCCACCTATCACAGTAGGAAGAGGAAGATGCCTCATCTACCACAATGCTGATGTCAAGGGGAGACCAGACAGTGTCTGGATTAAGATGTGTGCTCTCATCTGCCAAGAACTGCATAGCACTGCAGGCAAAATTCTACTAAACCTGGAAGCATTAATGCGTCACAAAGCCAATATTTCAAGGCTTGCATCAGCAGCATACAAAACATGCCCCCATGGGGAGGAGATAAGGACCTAGCAGAAAAACTCCATTTTCTGCAGGATGATAGCCACAATTCATCACTCCAGCCTCCCTTTCCCAGCAAGAATGGAGCAATGAATGGACCAGTGGTAGATACAGGAGGAGTCAACTGTCACAGAGACAGACAAGAAGTAAAAACCATAGATACTAGACAAGTAGTATGCATGGAATAAGTATAATGTGCAGTGATTCAAAATGTAGATGTGATCGTCATAGCAACAGCATGTGGCCAAGTGACAGCACAGTAACTAGTACCAATAGCTGAGTAAAGATGGTAGACTGCATTGCTCACCTAGAGAACCTTTCCCACAGGATATGCTGGAAACAACTGTATGCATGATACAGACACGTATCATGTGACACTATGCCCACAAATGGTTTGCCACCGGTGTATTGTGCACTTAGGGGGAAGTAGTGCTGTACATGCCTACAGGGTGCAATCGGACAAGATAGCTGCCACAGAACCATACCAGAACTCCACTGGACTGACAGTTGGTGAAGACACATTGGGTGATTGTGTGAGTATGGTGATGGTATGTTGGTATGGGATGTGCAAATTTTCATTTTTCCTGAGATGCAGGTTTGCACAAGTGATTGTATAAAGGATGGCATTGCAGCATGCTGCTGGAAAAGGAAGTTCATGTCAGATGTAAGAGCCTGAACTCAAGGCACCAATACACAGTAAAGAATGTATTACAGCTCACCAGTTCAAGGAGTGTGGCATTGGATGTTCAATCTCCTGTGTTTCTGTGTTTCAAATCACTCATAAGCATCCTGCTGAAAATGGAATCACCAGTATTACAGTCATTGTTCTGTAGGGCCTGTGCAATTTTAAGAAGCAGCACTGTTGCACAGAATAGCTATATTTATACCAGTGTACTGCCATCAGCAATACATTTTAATCTGGTGTACCACCATCAGCAATGTATTGCTAGAAATATTCATCTTCACAGCATAAAATTGCTGTTGGTTTTGGTGTGGAACACTCAGATGTGCATATATGACTGGTGCAAGAAAGGCCAGCTCACTTACTTGGCTAAGAACTACATAAATGAAATGATTTACTGTCACACCATCTAGGGACACTCACATGGATATGCCTTCCTGCAGTGCATCATCAAGCTGAACCTCTGTTGCATGCATGTCTGCAGCTCTGTAGACATGTTTCAGCATACTTACAGTGCTGGGAATAATGTGTGAGGTACAATGATGTGCTGTTCCATACTTTGTCATCACTGGCCTACCTTTGCATATGTTTATCAACAGGATTATGAGCACCAGTATGGACATTCCTTATAGCAAGATGCAGTAGCTTGGCTGTGACTCATACCTGCAGAAGACTAACTAATCTGATGGTAGTATCATTAGCTCTGAAGAGAGAAAATGCATCAGAGGTACTGCTGTCCTTCTCTCTGTATGGTCCATGTGGACAAATACACAGCTCTATACTGTCTGACGTCATAGCAGCAGCCTCAACTGTTGTGCGCCTGGCACCTGTGCGGTACACTGTTGCACACTATATAAGAAAAAGCAACACCTACTGAAACAATTCAGTGTTTATCTGTGATACCTGCATTCTTAGTAGTGGGCACAATCACAGAATATGCAATGCCACCTTGGTAGAAAGTGGCCATAATGGGTCTGGACTCTGAATGTTACTACTCACCTAACGTGCAGGAATTATCTGCAGTCAGATGGTGGAATTATATGTTAGCAAATAATATAATTGCTATTGCACCCAACATTCTAGTGTATGCAATATATCCCTCTCTGTGCACTGTAATTCACCAATATCTGTTCCACCTTCCACCACAGTTATGGATACCTCTACAACCAGACTGGTAAGCACCTGTGCCTTAGAAGAGAGGGTTAGGATCTCTAATGATCTTGTCATACAACAGTCTACTTGTAGGTGAACCTCACATGCTTTCTCCTTTGATTTTCTAATCTCACTCATGCTGTCAGTCTGCCATGACCACCCACTGGTCTGCCACCTTCTTACTTACTGCTTTCTGTTGCCTTTTTTGACCAGCAGCAGTGTTCTCTCTGACTGTAGGGCATTGAGAAGTACTTCATTCTCTGTATGTAGTCTACTTTTTACTTCATTTTTGCCATGGCCTTGTATGTGAAGCAACAAATTACCATCAATTTATCCATCCATACATCCATTTTATAAGCTACTTATTCTGATGATGGTTATATTGCTAGCAAGTTGAGAAGTTCGGAGCAGACTTTATATCCTTAAAAAAAGTTTCCACTTCTTCCTGTGAGATGCCAAAGCATTCCCAGTCCAGCTGAGAGACATGTGTGCTCCGAGTTTGCATCTGGTCCACCTCACAGGGGGCCATGTCTTGTACAACTCCCATAGGAGGCAGTCAGGGGGCATGTTGTCTCCTTCTCCAAGATCCTCCAGGATTGTTGTGCTCTACACTCAAATGTGGAGAGTAAGCTTAGCAATTCTATAATGGAACCTTGTTTCTTCCACTTGTATCTATGAGTTTATCCTTTCAATCAGTACCCAAAGTTTAAGGCCACGTGTGAGGATGGGAACACAGATTGACTGGTATACTGAGAGCTTCATCTGGGGCTCAGCTCCTGCTTTACCACCCCTGTCTGGTAATAGTGCCTGCAATACTACCACTGCACCCACCCAGTTTTCAATTTCCTATTTCCTTCTACCAGCATTCATGAATATGACCCAAGATACTTTTTTTCCTAAATGTTTTTTCCTTCCAGTCTCCCCCATTGATTTTGACGCCATTCATTCCCAGTGTTGGGTGTCCCCAGCAAAGAGCTGAGAACTGAATGGAGGGGTCATCACACAGGCAGTTACAGAGGTTGCATGTGCCCTTTTCTGCATCCCAGCAATGATGTAATTTCTGTTGAGAGACTAACCATACCCCTGACATCTGACAGAAATAGTTATGTCACAGCAGATCATTTTACATCCTTTCTGTTTGTCTAGATGTTTCCACCCACATGCCACAAGAGACATCATCTCTGGTTGGAGATCATCAAGCCCACGTCCCCTGTCCTGGCTATTTTGATGCCATGGATTCCTCCAACTGCTTGATGGCATCATCTGAGCAGAATCACCTCTTCATTCCCCTGAGTGGGTGAGTTGGCATAGGCTGTTTATTCCTATCCTCCCCCACCCATCTCGACCAGCCCTAAGCTGCTATTCAAATACAGTTAATTGGGTCATAGTCAGGGATTTATTATCTGCACCACAGAGCCAGAATGATTGCCATGGTACTTCAACTCATCCAACTGAGGCAGCTGTTCCCCATTCATCTACAAGAAGTAATGTATTCCTTTGTGGTAGAGAACTATAACCTAAGATATAGAAGTGCTGATTCTCATCCCACCACTTCACATTCATCAACAAGCCACTCCATTGCATGATAGAGACCACAATCACTTGAAGTAAAGAAGGCAAAATCATCTTTAAATAACAGTGATGAAACATTCACATCCCAAACTGGATATGCTGCAAACCTCAGCTGCACTTTGATATCATGAATAGAAGGGGAGCTGAGACACACCCTTGGGGAAATTTTACACTCATTTTAAACATGTTTAAATTAACATTACAAATGGAGACACAGCTCTTACTCCACAAATGCAGGCACTAAATGGAATGCAACAACCTCCCCAGAACCCCATATTGCTGTAGCACCTTCCACAAGGCATTCTGTGGTACTTGGTCATATACCATCTCTGTGTGCACAAAATACATGTAGACAGGGATGGCAAACTCCCATAACTCCTCCAATATCTGTGCAAGGACAAAGAGATGATCCACTGTCCCACAGCAAGGATGGAATCTGAATATCTCCTCCAGAATCATTATCCCAACTATTGGATGAAACCTCCTTTCAATCACCTTTGTACAGGCTTTCTCAGGGACGCTGAGGAGCATGATGACACTATAAATGGAACTCTTCCTCCTGTCCCTTTTTTAAAAAATGGGTACCACCTCCCCCCATTTGTCAATCAAGAGATAGTTTCCAAACCTCCCTCCACACAATACCTTCAGCATTCCTGACCATATCTCTTCTACTCACACAATCCTGTTACTGTAGACCTGATAAGTCATCACAGTAACTTGTAGAAAAATCAACAGTTTTACCACTTGCTTCTTGTACTAGAAGAGACCCATCAACTACATTCAAGACTTCCACAAACTGTTCCATAAATCTCCAATAACATCCTCATCTGAGGCCTGTATTCCTCCACTATTGATAAGAACAGCCTGAGCAATGGTCCACACACTCTCCATCATCTTCCAATTTACTTGCTAGAACCTTTTTAAGACTGTCTGAAAGTCATTTTCCACGGCCTTGACACTACATTCAGACCTTTCCGTGGTCACTGCCACAGTTGCTTCTTTCCTTGCCTGTCAGTACTTATTGGTTAAATCCAGAGAACACTCTGCTAGCATTCTATGGGAGGCTTATTAATTTAACTTGCTGGCTTCCATCAATACTGGTAACCAGCAAAAGGGTCCTAAGGTTGCCAACATAACAATTCTCAATCACAGTTTTGCAGTAGCTCTATGTCATCACACTTACCACTATTCCACCCCCACCCCCCACCATGATGGTTTAGTGAAAGAATAATAGATCCATGCCCACAACAGAGATATTGGGGCCCTCCACTGACAGCAATAGTGAAGCATTTACACAACTTCAGGATGCCAAATTCTCACAGAGGTTGTTCTCATATCCCACCTCTGTTTTCATATCTCAAACTTATGAATTTTTATTGGTTGCTTGTTGGAATGGTGTAATTTCTGACCAATTACCTAAGGAATTGACTGACCCGATGAGGAAGAATGTTTTCTTATTATATATGAATTGCAGGTTAATTTCAACTTCTCTGGATGATCTGTTGTTTCAGATAGATGCTCTTTGAAACAACTCCTGTCTGAATATTTGGAGCACCTGTTAGCACTAGTAACTTCAGAGTGAGTATACACTCAGTTTTTACATACTGATAATTCCACCTACTGTATGCCATTATTCCACATCAAGCTTGTCTGTTAGCTATTAGATGCTTTTTTGGAAACTTGTGGGTAATACCATGATGAGCTGAACTTTTATTTTTGCTAAAACTGCTCCAAAAAGTATTTGACTTTAATGGACAATATTTCTTTCAACTTCAAGGAACTGCTATAGGAGCTACTTTTGCCCCTATATATACTAACCTCTTTATAGACATTTTGAGCTAACATTATTCCCAACTGTATGCACAATCAATTCTATGGACAGATTGACATGTGGAGACATTACTTGATGAATGGCACTGCTTTGGAAAAAACAATGTGGTGGGACTGAAAGTATTTGTGTTATTTTTGAATTCCACTAAATTTGATATTGTTTGCAGTTAAATATATCCCCTTTATTCTCAATGTTCTGGATGTAGGTACATATTTCAGAGTTGTTGGATGGTTTTGTCCAGACATCTCTATACCACAAAGAATTTATTGGAACTTCCCTGATTGTAGTCAGCAGCTGTAAGCCTAGGCACATTATAGAAAATATTCTCTTTTCTCAGTTCCTTAGAGTTAGATGGATTTGCAACAGCCATGATGATTTTGAGGAAAAGATTTGTGATTTGCAGCATTATTTCAGATGTAGGAGTTATAAAGTCTAGATTATACAGCTTTGAATTGTTCTACTTCCGAAACTACAGTTGGTTTTTTGTCAAATCAGACTAACAATACTGGTGTTTTCAGTATTCATAGGTCATAGGTAAGTACTAGGCTAGCTGCCCTTGTAGGCCATTTTAAGCCTAGTCAGTTTCCCCTTTTGTGCTCAAAACAACCTATCCCATTTGGTGCTGGCCCAGTTAAGTAAACCACTAGTTATAAAACTAATAATTTTAAAATTAAACAAGAAATCAATAAACACTGAGATCTGCTAAATATTGCTAGACTTTTTTCAGTATAGTTTAAGACTTTTGCAGATTCAGTATGAAGAAAGGAAAGAGTTGGGACCAACATTTATCAAATGTTAAGGATCTGCATAAGATTGACCAGGGAACACCTTTACTGGAAAGCAAACTCCAGGACTGTTTTCCTTGTGGCTGTTTGTCATTATGAAAATTTGTCTGCAAATTCAAACCTTTTCACTTTTGTTAACACTTCAAAATGTATTATCTCAGGAATTCCAGTACATGTAAAACTGACTGGATGGGTTATTTATATGGCAGTGTGTACCTACAGTACTTTCTACATTAATCAGATCTCCTGCATTTGGAAACAAGAAATTTCATTACATCTAAGTGACACTAAATGTAGAAGAGATTGGAGTACTCTTTACAAGCATAACCATAGTCAACATTTTGAACATTTTACAGCTCTTAGTGGGGACAGGGTCAAATTGCCTAGTTCTAATTATGTCTAAGCTCTTTGACAGGAAAGAAAAATTATGCATTTGAATCTTAGTGCTCTACACTCACATGACACAAATGAATGCCTTTATTATACCAATTATGTTTTTCCACGTATACTTACCTTATACAGGTGACTGCAGTGTGAAATTCCATAGTTTGATTTGCTTAAGTTGCATATAAGCATGCCATAATATCTTTGCCCACTAGATGGTGATGTTTTATTACATTTGATAGGTACCACTCTTGTTAAGCACCTTTTTTTGTGTGTGTGTCCAATATGTCTATCTATTTTTATTATATTATATTCAGGTAGCTCCTTGGTTTATTTCCTTGTTACACATTATTTATGTTTATTTGGTAGTATTAGAATTGTATGTAGCAGCATGATATTATTATGATATTCTGTGGAGGTCTTAGGTTCATAGGTTCATAGGTTCATACTAGGCTATCTGCCCTAGGGCATTTATAAGCCTAGCCAGAGTATGTTTGGCTTTCGTCACCCATTTTAAGTTAATTTTGCTATGCCCTTTTTCAAGGTTAGTATACTGTGCCTCTCTCTAACAGTGACACAAAAGTGATACCTGGGGTAAACCTACGATCTCCCATCCACTCATCAAGATTCCTCTTGAAGAGAGTCAATGAGGGACTCTGCCTAACCTGGACTGGGATTTTATTCCAGAGTGAAGGGAGCCTCTGGGTTATGAATCTGTCCCTCCAGCATGTCCTATTTATTTCAGTGCTGAGGTTCAAGTCTCTCGAGCGTGTAGCTCGATGGGATTTGGATTTTTTGAGGTGCAGCATATCCCTTAATTCCGGGTTGGACATGGCTTTATACGTCAGGCACAGGTCACCTCTGAGCAGGCGGTATGCCACTGAGCAGAGCTGGAGTTTCTTTAACCGGGCAGCATATCGCATCTGTTTGAGCCCTTTGATCCTCTTGGTGAGGTACTTTTGGGGTCTTTCCAGTTGCTGCAGGTGTTTGGTAAGCAACATCCCAAAAGCGGCATTGTACTCGATTATGGGCCTGATGAGGGATGAGTAAAGAGGCACGATGACCTCCCCTAATCTAGATGTGAATCCCTTCATGATTAGGTGGGCTATATAAAATGTTTTTCTAACCACTTTGGCCACGTGGTTGTCAAATGAGAGATTGTTATCAACTTGGGTCCCCAGGTCCCTAATTACTTCTTCTGTACTTAATGGATTACCACCTATGTGGTAATTTGTGGGCACTTTGTTTTTGCCAAAGGGGATGACTATACACTTTTTGGCGTTTAGCTTGAGGCCATGGCTCTGGCACCAGTTGTCTGTTTCTATGAGGCCCTTTTGGAGGATGCTTGTGTCAGCTGGAGAGTCGATTATGGCGCCCAGTTTGCAGTCATCTGTGAACTTGGTCAGCCACAGTCCTTCTGTGTTGGCCTGTACCTCTGAGAAATATATACCGAACAAGGGAGGTCCAAGGACTGAGCCTTGCGAGACGCCACTTGTAACTGGTTTGGAGTTTGACATGGCTCCAGCAATTCTAACCATGTGGGTTCTGTCCTTGAGCCAGTTTGCAACCCATCTAGTGACATAGGGGTTTATATTTAAGCTGGTGAGCTTATCTATAATGCCCGAGTGGGGTATTGTATGGAAGGCTTTTGCAAGGTCCAGGTAGGCTGTGTGGACCACCTTCCCTTCGTCAATGGCCTTGGTGACTGTTTCAAAGAAGTCAACTAGGTTTAAGAGGCAGGATCTGCCCTTAACAAAGCCGAACTGGGTAGGATCCAGTGTCTGTAGGTCCCCAATATCTTTATTTATGAGGTCCATGATGATCCTTTCCATAGCTTTGCAGACCAAGCTAGTCAGGCTTATGGGGCGATAGTTTCCAGGGTCCATTGAGGCACCACCTTTGTGGAGAGGGACCATTGTTGCTGTACGCCACTCTTTGGGTACATATCCTGTAGTAAGGCAGAGATTGAACAGTAGTTTTATGTTTGGGTTTAGCTCTTCTTGGAGTTCATGTAGGACGCAGCTCGGGACACCGTCTGGTCCCATTGATGCTGTGTTTTTTGCTTTGGAGAGGGCGGCTCTTACCTGAGCATCTGAGATGTCAGGGGGGCAGCACTCTGCTGGGATAGATATTTGCCCTTTTGGTGGGGAGGGGGGAGAAGTTTGCGCTGAACCTGTCAGCTAGGATGTTGCCAATGTCTGTGGGTTCGGTGTATTTTTTGTCATTTTGAACTAATTCTGAGCATATCTGGGAATTCCTACACAGGTTCCTAACATAACTAAAGAAAGCCTTGTGATTATCCTTAGTGTCCTGTGCAATTTTTCTCTCAAAGCTGGCCTTAGACGATTTTATGAGTGCCCTTAGTTTTTTGCTAATACTGATCAGAGATGCCTTCCCTTTTTGGGATTTTGCTCTATCATGTAGTAGCTTCCTCCTTCTATTGTATAGTTTGTTTATGGCTGGGGTTCACCAGACAGGACGTCTGCCTTTGGAGGATTGGGTCTTGGTTTTATCTGGGATTGCATGATCCACGCATTCCTGAAGGTGTTCATAGAATGCATTTATAAAGGATTCTGCGGTCTGGGCCGTATTTTCCGCAGGCCCGGGGGCATTGAAGGATTCCACCTCGGTTTTGAGGAGAGTGAAATTTGCTTTAGAGAAGTTTTTCACTGTGGTTTTCTGGGCAGGGGGTGGGGGTCGGGATGTGAATATCCAGTGAGATCAGTTTATGGTCTGATCTTACCAGTGAGGGATACACTTCTGGTCTGGAGCATAGAGTCCCCATGTTGGTGATGATCAGGTGCAGTATGTTTTCCCCTCTTGTGGGAATGGTAACAAGTTGTTCCATAGCATTTGAGTTTATGAATTCTAGGAACCTTTGGGCTAGGGTGTTGGAGCTAGAGTAATGCTCCCAGTCTATGTTTGGGTAGTTCAAGTCACCCAATATAATGGTGTTTGGAGGGGCCTTCATATTTTCCAGTGTTCTCAGGCAGGCCAAGTGGGGTTCCTGGGTTTGGGAGGGTGGTCTGTAGCAGGCTATAAATTGGAAGGCAGTTTTACCCACTGTTAGTTGCACATGGATAGTCTCTGATGCTTTGTGCTTTGCCACCAACCTGGAGGTGTGGGTATCTTTGATGAATATCGATACTCCCCCTCCTTTTGTGGTTCAGTCCAAGTTTTGGGGCCAAAAAGCATGGTATGAGGTATAACTTGGTAGTGCTGGGGTGGTCTCGGGAGCCCTGAACCAGGTTTCTGTTACTGCACATATATTGATGTTCTCCATGCTAAGGAAAGTTTCAAGTGCGTGCATCTTGAGGTTTAGACTTCTGGCATTGAGTAGCATTACTCTTAGTTTCTTATCCCTTGTGATACCTATGGAGGTGGGTTTGTCTTTTGAGCCTTGCCTAAAAAAGGCACAATGGGGGTAGCAAGAGCCTTTGCCAATATCCAAAAGCCCAGGGGTGACAGGTGCAAGCCGTCCCTAGCGAAGCATCGTGGCTTGTCGAGCATATCATCCCAGACTGACAGGCATTGGATCCCCTTTGAATGACAACAGTACTTAAGCCAATTGTTGAAATTGATCATCTTGTCTTCATATTGTGGCATCATTCTTGGTGAGGGTAAGATGCTACTCAAGGTCAGGGTCATACCGGCCTGGGCTACATGCTCAGAGAGCTCCTCTATGTCTCTTTTCATGTAGTCCAGAGAGGTACGTCTCAGGTCATTCACACCAGCATGGACAATGACTGAGTCATATTTGTACTTGCCTTGGAGTGACCTGAGTGCTTGTGTTATGTGGCGGATCCTAGCACCCGACAGGCTGCTCACCGTGACCTTCTCCTTGTTCAGCCTGGTGAGCGGGACATCAGTGTGCCTGACGATAGAGTCACCTATTACAAGTGTATCAGGTGTGTTGTTTAGCCTTAAGGGCTGTGACTGTTCGGCACACTGGCTTTGTGAGATATGTGTTGCATGTGTTTTGTTTTGGGGTAGCGGTTGCTTGGGTGTCTGCTTTGGAGGTCTCTGCTGCTTAGGCAGATCTTTATTTAGAGCCCCCGAGTATGTTTTTGTGTGATTATGTGTTTGGTTTGCTGTCGTGGTAGGTCTATGTGAGACTGGAATTGTAGTGAGTGTGGTTTCCTTCTCCTCCTGGCTGGTTATGCCAGTACTGAGTTGAGAGAGCTTAGCCTCCAGTTTGGCTATATGGTTGTATCTCTCACATGTGTTAGAATTTGTTGGGAGGAGGAGAGGGTTGTCTGTGTACATGAGGCAGTTGTAACATTGCCTCAAGATTCCCAGGTTCACCAGCTGGACCGGAGAGGAGATTGACAACTGACCTTTGGACATGCTAGAATAATATTGGGAATTCCTTTATAATTGAAAATAAGGGCCAGTGGGGAGTGAGGGTGTAGTGCTTTTAATTTTTAGTGCTGACTTATATAATTGCTTTAGTGAGCAAGTGCCAGGTAACTTAAGTGCAATATGTTACAGGTAACTTAAATGCAAAAACGACAAACAGTAACTTTCTTTCAAGTGAAACAAGGAAATAAGTACAGTAAGCAATGCAGATATCACTAGGGATCCACAGAAGCGCCGAGAAGCCGTGTTTTAGGTGGAATTAGCATTCCAGGGAAATAAGCAAACAAACAACAAGCATACAAACAAAACTAGATTCAGCAGGCCTGGATCTAGTCTATGCTACAGCAAACAAGGTGTACCGATTTCAGTAAGAAACAGTTCAAATATGCAGGCACTATAAACCTCTTGGCTATTCAACACTATAAAGGAGATTCTGTTTAATAATTAGTCATTATCTATTAAAGGAATTGGGTCATCTGATGTCTTTCATTAATTATAAATGTCATTATATGTGGTATTCAAGGTTCACGGGCTTTTACTAATATTACGGCCAAAGGAAACCATCAAGAAGTTCTGTCACATTATCCAATGTTCGAAGGGAGATTAACAGTCCCCCATTAAGCAGACTTTCTGCCCATATCCCTGGTGAAAATCTGCAATTACCAACCAGTCATCCAGTCTGGTTTTAAAGGTTGCGAGGGAAGTATTCTGCTTGATAGATAAGAGCAGCCTCTTTCAAAAATGGTAGATATGTTGTGTTAGGTACCTGTCATGCTATCTGGTATTGTTGACATGATAGATTAAGGTTAGGTCTTTAGAACAGGTTTTCTTAACTACTTGTTCTATTTAGGTGATAGAATACAAAGACTGCTGGGTCATTCATAGTACAGAAAACTAAGCAGAGATCACCCATCAGGAGTCAATGTAATACAAAGTAGAAACCCAAGGGTTTTAGTCTATCAGAGTAGTTAACGGTACCAAGACCTGAGATTTTTATTGATTTTGTTCATGCACTGAAATGCCAACAGGTGAAACAGCAGTCTGCTTGCTTACTTTTTTCTTTATCAAGCAGAAGTAAATAAGGAGTCATTATTACTTTGTGTTGGATTTCCATTTTTAATGTATATGTCTGTGTATGTGTGTCTATAAATGCCTTAGCATCCTGATGTTTTGTAGTGCTATCCCCAAGATGCTGCATCAAGGTGGTATAAAAGGTTTTTCCAGTTGCTTATTCTAGATTATCACTGTCTATGTACCACGTGTCATTACTGAAAGTATTTCTTTCTTACACTGAAGAGTGACACAGGAATTTGATATCTAATCTGAACAGAATCTACTTGGACTAAAGGTCAAACTCATATGCATCACACCACTTAATAACAAAGCATCACTTGAAAAGTTAGATAGCCACTATTCTAGAAATGTATTATTATATGCATAAGGGATAACTAAGCAAGATTTACTTTAAGGTTGAATTAGTTGTTTAGTCACTCCAGAAAGATAACTGCACCACTTTATGCCTCCCTAATCTTACCCTTTATTGAATACAATGCTGTGTTTTGTAGCCTAAAAACAAGTTACATGAAATAAATTGAAAGGGTGCTAGAAAAAGCACAGGGCTAGAAGTTTTGAACTATTCAGTAAGACTTTGGGAAATATGATTATAATCTCTTTCTTATACATCACTTAGAGATGATGTCTGTCTCATTTATAAGGTAATGTTTGATCTGTTTCTGATTGAACATGTATGCCAGAAATGCACTGCCGTGCCAGGGTCTAAAACCAGATTATGGAATGTAATGCTAAAAGTAAATATTGGTAAGACAAAAAAGGCTGAATGCATTGCACCTTCCAAAATTATGAAATAAGCTTCAAGTCAGTCAATTTCCTTCAAAAATAATTATGTATTAGAGTACATAGGTATAAGATTTAGAATTACACAGATTACAGAATATACATTTCTAACCACTAGATATACACTGGTCAAAGTTTAAAAATGTTAACTATCATAATACCTTGATCTTTAATAATGAAATCATGTTTTTATGATTTTGACTGTTTATTTTGGAATCACAACTGATGTCCTTTTTGCCATATCTCACAATGTTCTATTTACAAAATTAAAGGTGAGTTTATTTTTTTCCAAATATATTTTACTGATATAACATAATTAATAGAAACAGAGTAACAAATATACCCACACTGAAAACATAGAATGTACACATTATTACAGAACCAGTAACGCAAAACACTAAACAAGTTAAAACAATATCAGCTACATAAAACTACATAGCTACATGTGTTGCATGTTATGTATTAGTAAGGAAAAAAGTAGAGGAAATATGTAGATAGTGAGGGATAACATTATTAAGCTTTTTAGACAATACAGTTTAAAATATTTGACCAGCACAATTGAAAAAATGATGACCCTAAGCTCTTTTATTATGATGATATTATTATGGAGCTTATCTCCCCGGGCCTCTACTGAAAATGGAGATGTATCCAGTTGGACTAGCCCGGTCAACAAATGTAAAATAAAATAAAATAAATAAATAAATAAATTTTAAAAATTTAACATTATTGTGATTATGTGATGTAATTTTATATACTTTTACACATTTAATAGCCATCTCTTTGAAAACTGATCAAGATAAGTTTTTCCTATCAGACCAGTTTTGTGCAATGTATATTTTTACTGGTATGAATAGTGATATTAAAACAAAAATATCTGTGTGAGTTAATCCTGTTGATGGAATATGAAAAACAGTGAACTTCCATGATAGTCTAAATCCTGAATAACTTATACTTTGTAGTCTGCCATTTAATAGATTCCAAATCTGGTGTGAGTACTTGCAATGGCATAATATGTGTAGTAAATATGCATTATAAAAGTGGCAAGTGTTGCAAACAGATGAGTTAGCAGACAAATATTTGAATAGTCTAACAGGCATCATGAATGCATTATTGATTATCACAAATTGTTTATAAAATACCTTCTTAATAGGGATAGATTTTATATTTAGTTGTATAGTATTTATTAATTCCTTTTCAGAAATTATTGGATTTGCATTTAACCAGTAAGAGGAATAAACAGAAGAATTTCCATATATATGAAGCTTGAATATGTTTGTAGGAGGTTAATATGGGTTTAATGGAAGTTAATGAATTCCAAGGTGATGTGGAAAAACTTTATGGCTGAATCATTTAACTGAATGTTATATGTCTTCTGCAGTGTCAATTGGTTAATTTGATGTAATATAGCAAAATATCCTTTAAGCAACTTAAAAGTCTGCTTCTACCAGATATGAAACTCCATATTCTTTTATACTTGGGCAAAGGAAAAAAGCTTAGGATCATTATTTTATTGCTAATTTTAAAGTTAGGGTTTAGATTAATTGGTTAAAATAGTTCAAATGTGTTTTTTAGATTTTAAGGTATTTGTGAGTTTTTGAAACATTTTTATTCTAGTAGCTAGAAATGTATGTATGCTTAGTTGTTTAATATCATCTTGTTTTAGAAATGATAAGGCTAGGGGGATGTATTGATATTTTTTATATGGTTATGCTCTCTTTTTATCTGTCTGGGCTGACGTGTGGTTATTTTACACTGATGTTGGGTTATTTTAATTATTCTTCCAGAAGTGAGTATTAAGTAATACAGATTAAAATTGGGCTGTCCTAATCCACTATATATTTTTGGCTGAACTAGTTTATTACAGGCAACTCTTACTAATTTAGCAGCCCATCTGAATTATTTACTTACAGCTACAGAAATTAAAAAGTAAATATGCAATGTTTGTCAAGTCTTTTTTTTTCTATGTACAAGTACTAAGCAAATGTCTTCATCTTTCCTTGTCTGTCTTAATCAATAATATTACATGGGAATGCTAAGCAAAAATGGCTTAAATTGTTTTGGTTACTTAAATCTTATTTGTATTCTCTGTATCATGTAATACTGTATATATGTTATTACTTTCCTATTACTGTAAAATGTGGAACTTTTCTCCCTGACCTCTGCTGAAAAAGGACTTCTTGTCCAGTTGGACTTTCCTGGTAAACACATGGAAAATAAATAATTAAATAAATAAAAGACTTGGTTAAAGTAATATTTTTGAAAAATATATCTCATAATGTGAGAACTGAGGATAATAAATGAAATAGCAATTT